>NW_015555735.1:122608-123710 GCF_001515605.1 Sinocyclocheilus anshuiensis | reverse complement strand
ATAAATAAATTCTAATAAATTCTTTTAGGCCTGGGCTAACCTTTACTTTCCACATATTAGAGCAGTTGTGCATGGACCAAGATGCAGAACACGGATAAAGAACCATGAAACATTTATACTGAGAAAGACATTTCTCAAAGCTGAAAACTGTCTAGATGCATTTTTCTTCTTTTTCTCTGAATACAGAATTTTTTTGTTTTATTTTTGGCATGTTTGGCATTCTTGGGACAGAACTTAAAGGGATAGTTCACCCAAAATTCTGTAAATTAAATTCCGTAATTTATTACTCACCCTCATGTTGTTCCAAACCCGAAGACCTTCGTTCATCTTAGGAACACAAATTAATATACTTTTGATGAAATCCAAGAGGTTTCTGACCCTGCATAGACATCAACACAACTGACACGTTCAAGGCCCAAAAAAAGGTATTAAGGACATTGTTAAAATAGTTCATGTGACATCAGTGGTTCAACCTTTATGCATCGTGGTGCTCTCATGAACGTCAGTCCAAGACTGACACGGAAGAGAAGAAAGTCATTATTTTTGTTTTCTTTGTACACACAATTATTCTCGTAGCTAGTGTTGTCACGGTACCAAAATTTCAGTATTCGGTACCAATACCAGTGAAAATCCACGGTTCTCGGTACAAAAACAACCTGCGGCAACAGTGTTAAAGCAGTCCAATTCTGCGGGAAAACCGCGGACTTGGCAACACTGGAAGAGGATAGCTTCGTTTAGCGCATCAAGAACCGGGTTGACCGGGTACTCGGTACCACCGGTACTTAAGAAAACCTGGTACCGTAACGTTTTCATTTTTTTTAGTACCGACTTGGTACCGAAATACCGGGTCTTTTGACAACACTACTCATAGCCTTATAAAATTAAGGTTGAACTACTGATGTCACATGAACTATTTTAACGATGTCCTTACTACATTTCTGGGTCTTGAACGTGTCAGTTGCGTTGTGGTCTATGCAGAGCCAGAAAGCTCTCGGATTTGATCAAACATCTTAATTTGTGTTCCGAAGATGAACGGGTTTGGAAGGGCATGAGAGTGAGTAATTAATGACAGAATTTCATTTTTGGGTGAACTATCCCTTTA
>NW_015555735.1:104334-122098 GCF_001515605.1 Sinocyclocheilus anshuiensis | reverse complement strand
TTTGTAGGGTGCCACAAGTTTGTTAAAATTTCCAAAGGGTGCCGCGACTAAAAAAAGGTTGGGAAACACTGGCCTAGGGAACCAAGAACAAAAAAAACAAAGTGCTCATCTCTTAAAACGGAGACCAAGATATTCATTATAAATTCAGAAACATGGGTTTGGCAACATGTTGAGTAAATGTTTGAGTAAATAATGACAATTTTCATTTTTGACAGAACTATCCCTTTGTCAATAGATCAGTGGTTGACTCTCATTTTGAGTAAAGATCTAGTCAGCTGAATTTCATTCTCATGATGGGGCCTACTATCTCATGATTTGTCCAAATATGGAAATGAGCAATGAGTTTATGTACCCAGTGGGCTGTGCAGACTGTTTAGACACTGGACATATCCAGAAACATCTAGTGAGAGTGGAAGCAAGACTCCTTCCACTGGTTTGCAAATGATGAATACGTCAGAACTCAACTTGGTGTTTTTGGAAGGCTTTCACTCTTGATCCTATGAGGATTGCAGGCTAAGGGTGAGAGCTAGGCTGTTTTCCCTCTGGTATGTGAGATGTTTCTGTTGTGCACACACCTGCGTTGTTTGTCCTCTGACGCTGCCTACAGCTACTGTTGGCTCCCATTTTCTCCTACTTGTAATGCCATCAGCAAATAAAAGATCTGTTTTAGTCAGATGGGCCACATGGGAAATGTATCAAATTACCTGTAGTGAGCCTTAGTTTAATTGTAACTTTTATTGTAATGAAATTTGGGAGAGTAAATGGAAAGTAACAGAACACTGTACATTTGAGCCAAGCAAAGCAACAGCCCCCTGTTGCCTCAGATAAACTCACTAAATATAGAAACTTTTACTTCAGGATTCCCAGGCTGGAGCACTTTATATTGGCCACTGAAAAGCAGAGAAATTAAAAGAGATGGTAAAACATCTAACATGCTAACTATACTATAAAAAAGAAATTACATAAAATAATATATTAAATAATAACAATAAAAAAAACATATACATATGTACACAAGTACAAAAGTTGTGGGTTGTTTCGCACACTCACAGAGGCTGTTTTTTTTTTAATCAAAAATACAGTACAAACAGTAATATTGTGAAATATTATTGCAATCTAAAATACCTGGTTTCCATGTTAAAAATATTTAAAAATGCAATTTATTCATGTGATGCAAAGCTGAATTTTCAGCATCATTACTCCAGTCTTCAGTGTCACATGATCCTTCAGAAATCAATATAATATGCTGATTTGGTGCTCAAGAAACATTTCTTATTATTATACCTGTTGAAAACATTTGTGCTGATTAATATTTTTGTGGAAACCAAGATATGTTTTTTTTTTTTTCAGGATTATGTAATGAATAGAAAGTTTAAAAGAACATTTAATTTAAATAGAAATCATTACAAATGTTTTTACTGTCACATTTGATCAGTTTAATTTGTTCTTGCTAAATTAAAATATTAATTTCTTTCTAACTGACCCCAAACTTTTGTGTGTGTGTGTGTGTATTCCCATGCTTTTGGCCAACACAAATGTGTAAGGGGTGATAAGGCAAACTTCTTGCAATCCACAGTAGCATAGAAATTCAACACTGTGTTGCCAGGCATCAACTTGGGATGTTAAGTGCATTTTGAGCTCTTGTGAAAGTAAGACATTATTATGTCTACTTTTTCAATAGAGCACAGCTTGTGTTTTTTGGGGGAAGAGTCTCTTAAAAGCCTCATGCATTTGTATGACTCTTTCTTCAGTTTGCCCCTTCTCTGGAAAGTTGAGCTCTTTGCAGGCCACTATTCGAAATCTTCATCAGCTGCTGTGACCCAAGCCTGACCTTTGCTGACTTGGGTCACAGCAATAAAAAAAAACTCTTTTCCTGCATTACCTAGGACATGGGAGTACTAGTAATTAGATTCTGCGGAAACGGGTTGATATTTGGAGAACACATCAGCAAAGTTGGATGAAAGTGAAATTGGCTCACACTTCTCAAGGTCCTGGCTGACAATGAGGTTGGGCATATTGGGTAACTGACATGCTGGTGCTGGCAGACGTTATGTGTAATGACTCGGCCTGATAAAACACACAGTGGTCACTGGCCAGTGTTGAATGTGCACAGGAGATATGATATGATATGATAGCAAACAGCCGAGGAAAACACTGCAGATCCTCTTCAGTATGATGCTAAATAATGTAAACCAATGCCATGTGGAGCTTCCTTGAACGTTGCTGAGTGCCTTGGGGGTTTTTGCTAAATTTCAGAATGCATCAGAATACGACTGCATATTTGAAAAACTGGCATTGCAATATTTGATTAGATGTTCATGACTTTCTTTCTTCAGTCAAAAAGAAATTAAGTTTCTGAGGAAAAAATTCCAGGATTTTTCTCCATATAGTGGACTTCAACAGAGACCAATAGGTCGAAGGTCCAAATTGCAGTTTCAATGCAGCTTCAAAGGGCTCTACACGATCCCATCTGAGGAATAAGGGTCTTATCTAGTGAAACGATCATTTAAAAAAAAAAATTAAAATTAAAATGTATATACTTTAACCACAAATGCTCGTCTTGCACTACAGTTTATATTTACATTTATTAATTTAGCAGACACTTTTATCCAAAGCGACTTACAAAAAAAATAAAAATTGATATACTTTTTAACCACAAATGCTCATCTTACTCTAGCTCTGCGATGCGCGTCCATGACTTCATGCATCGTTGGAAAGGTCATGCGTGACTTAGGCAGAAGTACCAACCCAGTGTTTACAAAGTGAACTTGCAGAGACTAAATCAAACGCCCTTTACAAAAAAAAAGGTAAAACAACAATGTCGGACGATTTTGAAGTTGGAGGAGAAAGTCAGATGGAGTTCAGTACTACTTGCCTACATCACGTGTGACCTTTCCATGTGACTACGTAATGCGTGAAGTCATAGACGCGCATCGCAGAGCTAGTGCAAGATGAGCATTTGTGGTTAAAAAGTATATGATTTTTTTTTTATTTATTTAATTTTTTTTAGAAAATGACAGATACCTTATTCCTTGGCTGGGGTCGTGTACAGCCCTTTGAAGCTGCATTGAAACTGCAATTTGAACCTTCAGTCCACTATATGGAGAAAAATCCTGGAATGTTTTCCTCAAAAACCTTAATTTCTTTTCGACTGAAGAAAGACATGAACATCTTGGATGACATGGGCGTGAGAAAATTATCATGACATTTTTTTATTCTGGAAGTGAACTAATCCTGGTTTTAATTACAAAAATATAGTAAATTTCTGTGAATACGATTAAACTGCACAAAGAAAAACAAAGATTAACTTGCATTGCAAAGTGTTTTATCATCATCAACTAGCAGGGGCTTATTGAACCAGCCAAACTTTGACCCCTGATTCACAAAAGTGATGTTTTAAAGTGAACTTCTGTCGCAACACATTCCGACATAGGCATCCATAGCTCTTGAAGATTGCTTGCAGAAATCTCTGCCCACATTTTGGTAGATAATCAGTACTTTTCAAGTCAAATGTCCCTCCCACTTTCCAGATTGTTCTTACACCCCTGATTTGCTCAGCACTACCGGAGCGTTTCAAAATAATAGAAAGGGAGAGAGAACTATAAAAAGAAAGAGAAAAAAGAGGAGGGTTAGAAAGAGAAACGAGAAAGGGATGGAGAGCGGTGATTCAAGGGGAAGGAGTGATGCAGAAAGGAGGGATGAGCAGTGAAGACCAGCACTATGATTTATACCCTGTAATTTTCTCCCTCACTACCTCCCCCTCGGCAAATTGCAGTTTCAATGCAGCTTCAAAGGGCTCTACACGATCCCATCTGAGGAATAAGGGTCTTATCTAGTGAAACGATCATTTAAAAAAAAAAATTAAAATTAAAATGTATATACTTTAACCACAAATGCTCGTCTTGCACTACAGTTTATATTTACATTTATTAATTTAGCAGACACTTTTATCCAAAGCGACTTACAAAAAAAATAAAAATTGATATACTTTTTAACCACAAATGCTCATCTTACTCTAGCTCTGCGATGCGCGTCCATGACTTCATGCATCGTTGGAAAGGTCATGCGTGACTTAGGCAGAAGTACCAACCCAGTGTTTACAAAGTGAACTTGCAGAGACTAAATCAAACGCCCTTTACAAAAAAAAAGGTAAAACAACAATGTCGGACGATTTTGAAGTTGGAGGAGAAAGTCAGATGGAGTTCAGTACTACTTGCCTACATCACGTGTGACCTTTCCATGTGACTACGTAATGCGTGAAGTCATAGACGCGCATCGCAGAGCTAGTGCAAGATGAGCATTTGTGGTTAAAAAGTATATGATTTTTTTTTTATTTATTTAATTTTTTTTAGAAAATGACAGATACCTTATTCCTTGGCTGGGGTCGTGTACAGCCCTTTGAAGCTGCATTGAAACTGCAATTTGAACCTTCAGTCCACTATATGGAGAAAAATCCTGGAATGTTTTCCTCAAAAACCTTAATTTCTTTTCGACTGAAGAAAGACATGAACATCTTGGATGACATGGGCGTGAGAAAATTATCATGACATTTTTTTATTCTGGAAGTGAACTAATCCTGGTTTTAATTACAAAAATATAGTAAATTTCTGTGAATACGATTAAACTGCACAAAGAAAAACAAAGATTAACTTGCATTGCAAAGTGTTTTATCATCATCAACTAGCAGGGGCTTATTGAACCAGCCAAACTTTGACCCCTGATTCACAAAAGTGATGTTTTAAAGTGAACTTCTGTCGCAACACATTCCGACATAGGCATCCATAGCTCTTGAAGATTGCTTGCAGAAATCTCTGCCCACATTTTGGTAGATAATCAGTACTTTTCAAGTCAAATGTCCCTCCCACTTTCCAGATTGTTCTTACACCCCTGATTTGCTCAGCACTACCGGAGCGTTTCAAAATAATAGAAAGGGAGAGAGAACTATAAAAAGAAAGAGAAAAAAGAGGAGGGTTAGAAAGAGAAACGAGAAAGGGATGGAGAGCGGTGATTCAAGGGGAAGGAGTGATGCAGAAAGGAGGGATGAGCAGTGAAGACCAGCACTATGATTTATACCCTGTAATTTTCTCCCTCACTACCTCCCCCTCGGCTTCCAACACAGCATCACATTTACTTGTGTTTGCTGTCTTTCTCTTGCCCTCTCGCATTCCTCTGGAATATCCCTTCTTCATCTCTTCAGACAGGCCAGCTGAACAGATTCAAAGTGGCATTTAAGAGTAACAACTCGCATAAAACCAACATTTGTATTTGCAGCCCAATGTGATGCATCTCTTAGCGAAACAGGATATGCGATAACAGGAACTTGATTTTATCCATCATGAAACGATTGAATTGATGGGTGATATCAAACGAAAAAGGAAAGACATTTCAGAGATAGAATGAATTGATACTTTTTTTTTATGGAAGACTTTGAGTAGTATGTACACTCTTAAAAATAAAGGTGCTTCACGATGCCATAGAAGAACCTTTCTTGTCTAAATGGTTCCATAAAGAACCTTTAACATCTTTTACCTAGTAACTTTCTGTTTCACAAAAGGTTCTTTGTGGCGAAAGAAGGTTCTTCAGATTATAAACCGGTAAGAAAGAGATGTTTTTTTTAAAAGAACCTTTGACTGAATGGTTCGTGGAACCAAAAATGGTTCTTCTATAGCATCGCTGTGAAGAACCTTTTAAACACCTTTATTTTTAAGAGTGTACTAAAAATAGAACTAATAACTATGTTTTAAAATATTGCAACATTGCTTTATTTATTTTTATTTGATTATTTTTTGCAAAAACGTGACTTTTGCATTACTTTTTCCACTAGTCTTGGCTTTAGACATTTATAAATCTTTATTTTTAATATTTTGTATTTAATATTATATTTAATATAATACAATTATTATTTTTTTTATAATAATTGTATTCTACAAAAATACCATGCAGCACAACTCAATGATTTCAACACTGATGATATTAAGAAATGTTTCTTGACCACCAAATAAAAATAAAAAATTAAAAAATGAAGCATCATGTGACACTGAAGACTGGCGTAATGTCTGCTAAAAAGTTCAGCTTTGCATCACAGGAATAAATTACATTTTAAAACGTATTCAAATAGAAACTGGTTATCTTAAATTATAGTTATACTTTAAAATATTTATTGAAAAAGTCATTAGGATATTATGGTGTAAGGAGTAATATGACCGTGTTACTTTTGAGACGTTATCACCAGCACTGGTTAAAGTAAATGGGGTTTGCATGTTGACTTGGGGGACACTTAGCTGATGTGTTTTGGATACTTTCTCTGGGAGGTTTCCTCTCTCAGCATAATGCCCACCCATGACTCTCCTTCCTGAAAGCAGTTTGATGAGCTCCAAAAAGTGTCTAATCGATCGCTTTGGGTTTTTATCTCTTGTTTGCGTGCCAATAAGGCTCCATTTGCAAGCTTGCACTGATACTCATAAGAAACCCTGAGTGTAAACAAGCATGAAAAGAATGACGAATGCATCCAGGGTTGGATGAATGCTTTTGGCTCTCTTATATAATTAGGCCATGAAATGAGTTCAGCGGCTGAATCTATTAACTTTAGCGTTGAAATAGAGCCCCTGAAGTAATAATTACTCCAATTCATCAGACGGCGTGTTCTGTCATGGGCATTACTGAACTGAGAGATTCACAGGTTTTCTGTGTGTTAGGATTGTCCTTTTCAGAGCTCATTATATAGAGTTACTCAAAAGAGATTTTAGTCAAACTGTTGGCTTGCTTTCTTACCAGACAGTAAATGTTCTATCTTTTGTCGTCTTTTGTTTCTTTCAGGTGTAATGAGAGGGCAGTTTGTGAGCAGATGATGGACGTTGAGGCGTCATATTCAGATTTCATAAACTGTGATCGTACAGGTCGTAGGAACGCAGTGCCAGACATTAAGGGAGAGGGAGTAGCAGTGGAGACCGGTGAACTAACCAAAGACATGGCTCAGATGGACCTGAAAGCTGCAGGTACGTCACACAGCTTCACTACTTCTTGCAAGGGAGCAGCTGTATTGATATTCCTCCAACATTCTCTTCTCCTCCTCATTCAGAGTTCTGCTCCTCCTCTTCTACCTCTCCTTCTTCTTCTTTTTGTTGTCCTTCTCTTCCTGTCTTCTTTATCTTCTTCTGCTTCTTATCTGTCTCCTCCTTTTTCTTCTTCTCCTTTTGTCTCCTCCTCCTCCTCTTATTCTCATCCTTCTGCTCTGTCTCCTCATCCTTATTCACCCCCCTCCTTTATATTATTATTATTTTCTCCTCTTCTTCTTCTTCTTCTTCTTCTTCTCCTTCTCCTCCTCCTCCTCCTCCTCCTCCTCCTCCTCTCCCTAAACCTCCTTCCTTTACTACTTCTTCTTTTTCTTCTCCTCCTTTCTCTAAACCTTCTTCTACTTCTACTTCTCCTTCTCCTCCTCTCCCTAAACCCCCTTCCCTTTCTTCTTCTTCTCTTCCTCTTCCTAATCCTCTTTCTCTTACTACTTCTCCTCCTCTTACTAAACCTCATTCTCTTACTTCTCCTCCTCCTCCTCTTCCTCCTCCTTCTCCTCCTCTCCCTAAACCCCCTTCCCTTTCTTCTTCTTCTTCTTCTTCTTCTCTTCCTCTTCCTAATCCTCCTTCTCTTACTACTTCTCCTCCTCTTATTAAAGCTCCTTCTCTTTATTCCTCTTTTTCATTTTCTGTTTTTCTCCCCTCTTCCTAAAACTCCTTCTCTTACTATACTTCTTATTCTTCTACTTCTCCTTCTTCTTCGTCTTGTCATCCTCCTCCTAATTTTTCTCCTCATCCTCCTTTTCCACCTTTTTTCTTTTTCTCCTTCTCCTTCTTTTAAACCTTCTCCTCCTCCTCTTTTTCCTCCACCTTCAACAACCCCTAAACTACCACTGTCTCCTTCTCTCCTCCGCCTCCCCCTACACTTCCTTCTCCTCCTCCTACATCTTATTCAACATTGTCATCTTTTTCTTCTCCTCCTCTTCCTCCCTTCCTTCTCCCTTCTCCTTCTCCTCCACCTTCAACTACTTCTGCTTATCCTCCTCCTTTTTGTTCTTCTTGTCTATTAATGTGCTTTTGTGTGTGTGTGGTTTTGCACTAATGTTATATGTCAAAGAATGTAAGAATAAAACTTTGCTTTGTTAGAATGTTCCTAATAACAGAAATGATATCATCTGTTTTGCATTTATTTGCACAAAGAGTTGCGATTAGTCCTTTATATTTTATCTATTAGATCATCTATACTTTTTTACATTGAAATATGTCATGTAAACACGAAAAATGTAACACTATAAGTGAACTGTAATATAAAGTGGCTATATAACGCTATATGAAAGCTAACCTTTAAAACTTTGCAAAAACACTCTGCACTGGTATTTCCTTCAGTACGTTTTTCGGTATTCTGACGGCAGTAATTTACTTTAGTAATTCTGCACAACTATCTGCTCTTTCATCGCATGAACAGCACTAATGTCTCCTGACTGCCAGTGGTCTATCAGGTCATATTTGTTATGCAACACTGCATCAGTTTGGCCCCTGTAATGACTTGCTTTGTGAATACGGTAAGACTGTGATACATGAACGCATTACAAGTGTCGTTCACAAAAGAGGACGAGAACCAAAGGCTTTCACTTGCCTTTCTTTCACAACGTCCCTCACTTTATCCTGGATACAGCTCTACAAGGTCACAGTGTCCAGATTGAACATGAATAGGTTTGGTGAGTTTGAATGGAGTCTGTCACCAATGACAAAGATTTATTATCTGCCCTCTCAACGATAACTGCTTCCTTGACCGTTTCCTATTCGTATGACAAATTTCAACTCTTTCCTACTGGAATAAGAGCAGCATCTGTTTCTATTTGACCCAGTTTCCTTAGTTCACATTCTTGGCACCATTTTATCTCTGAAATAACCTGAGACTTTCCCATGACCACGAGGTCCCTGTTAAGAATGTTTAGCTGGAGAATATACTGGGCATGCAATGTTGTAGCAAAAAGGTTTGTCATATCTGTGTCTTGTAGAGGGAGATGCTTCTGGATCTCCAGCCCCTGAAGCAGAGGCATCCAGGAGCCAGGATAAACAGGGGACAGAGGGACCGTCATAATGACCCGGAGGAGAGAGGAAAGCTGGGGGAGTTCTTTCCTTTTCTCATCAAAATTCTCCTCATCTTTGCTCATCAGGCAGCAGTGAAGAGCTCCTCTCATAGACTGCCATTAAGGTGGACGTCCACCCATTGCATGCTGTTGAGTGCCTAAGAGACAGATGAAGAAGACACTGCCTTTGCAAACACCACTAAATGGGACGAATCTGTCGCGGACTGTATTCATTCACAGCGCTGAGTGAGGGAAGTTTGTTTTTTCTAACAGCGGTCGAACAGAAGCACAGGCGTTTTGATATTTTTCCATCCTAAACTTAAACTAAACAGTTCAATCTCGTGTTGAGTTACTGTTAAAACAAATACTCAGAGCTACTCTAAACTATAAAGTACCAAATATAGCCTTTTTGTTACAGCCTACGACATGGATGGCTCAGTTTTTTTTTTTTTAAACAATGACCACTACAGTTGAAGGTGGTCTGACTATAGAACAGAATTCCCAAATATTGCCTGAGGTCAGAAGAGGTTTGTTTCTATACTTCATTATATACTGTAACATAATTAACAATATTTATGTAGTATCCGAGTTACTGCTTTCTGCTCCTGGCACTGTTTTGTGGTTTTTGTCAGACTCTCAGAAACACTCGTTGAAACACATTGCATTTATATTGTGACCTATAAATGTAAGTACCTCAAAATAAACAGGAATGACATTCAGTGTCTTTATTTATTGATTTTTTTTTAAAGTTGGGTTTGGATGTATTTGAAGGAAAAGTGTAATTTATGAAAATGATTATACAAGTAAGGGATAGTGTACAATCATTATGTCATTATACTCACCAAATATGTGGACATTAAATTTAAATGGTTGAATAGTTGAAATTACACTTTAACATGTGTAATCTTATGTTTCCACTAAGAAAAATATTCCGTTAAGGGCCCGTTTACACAGTTGACTATTGCTCCATTGTTTTTCTGTGTAAACATGCACTTAGTAGATGGGTGTGTAAAAACGTTTTAAGAACGTAATTTAATTCTTGAGATGATGCAAAGGAGAACGGAACGGTCGAAGAGGTCTAGCGCATGCCAACAATTGAAAAACTGAAAAGCAGCGGAGGGGAATGCGATCTATGTGAACTCAAAATGTACAAAACAGGTGGCTTAGTAAAAAGACGAACACTACATCAATTACAATAACATTTTTGATAAAGTCCTCATATATATATATATATATATATATATACTTTTTTTACTACAATTAATAATTGAGACGCAAGATGGCGCCAGTTGCGTTTGTATGAAACGAGAGACTAATTTCAGACATTAATGGCACTATTTTCAGTTAGGCTACGCGAATCAGCGGACTGATATAAACCGTGAACAAGAGCGAATTCGTCGTACACATCAGGCCACAGAGTGCCACGATTGACCAATTAAGACGCTGGAATTAAAACATTAAAAACAATTTTTTTTGTCATAAACAGGACAAGAATCACAACCATTCAGATGCAAAAGAATTTGTATTGATAGTTTACACAGTGACAAGCTCTCAGTCCCTTCCTTCCCACATCATTTATAGTCCGTATATTTTCCTATGCAGTTCAAACTATACAACACAAACTGTAAAACCTGATACAATTAATTTTCGCTAGGCTGATTAAGCCCAAACCTGAGTTATATAAACCGTCTTTTGGTAAATGCCCTCTGGTGTTAGAAAAGAACGACCAAATGTAAAGGGGTTTTGCAAGCATTTCATCGTCAAACATCTAATAATAACTTTAATATTAATAATCAACGCTTACCCAAAGGTTTGTATACAATATACATTAGATGAGCACCAGACATAAGATCATATTCTGGTTTAATGTTTTGGATTTATACATTATTGCCATTGTACATTTTTTGAATAAAGCTGAGGTACTATTTAATTTCATTCTCACAGTACCTGTCACATGTTATACAGATTAACATGCTTCATATAAAGATTTTTTTCTTTATTACATTATGGTCATATTCTGTGCATATATTGAGAAGAGCATAAAGTATAGTGACTTAGACTTGAGTAAATATGAAATAAGACGAATATTTCATGTTAAGGCTACAGATATTACAATACTTGTAAAAATGTTTATGTAGATGAAAGGCAACAGCATTTGGTCAAAACCAGTATGCTGTAACGGTGGTTAAATGACATATGTAACATTTATTTTAACAAACAGCATGTTAACTTCTAAAGTTGAAAGTTTTTATGTGTGGTCTTTATTGTTTTTGTGTAAAACTTTCGCTGAGAAATGTGTGTACGAGTTCTCCAGTTTCAAGGAATCAGGATCCACAATCATGTGAGAAGGCAAATGTCCTGAAAGGCTCTGCTCGCTGCAAACTTGTTTATAACAGTACTGAGCTCAAAAGCCTGTTTTTTTTCAGCATGTCGTAGGCCTCATAGAGTTGTTCAAGAAGCTCCTCTTTCTCCTTCGCAGGAAGAAAGCAGGACTTAGCTGCATTTATATTCTGTGAAAACAGAAGCAGACAGGATAATTCAAGTCACTTTAGCCATGACCAGAGTCCATTAGAGAGCCTGTTTTGGCAAATTGTGTCTCACCAGTCTCTTGAACTCCTCTTCAGTGAAATCCATGTATTTCTGCACCACCTGGTAGTCTGAGTTCAAGGTGGAGTTGAATATGGTAGGGTCATCTGTATTTAAGGAGTAGTTAGCCTTGTCCTTCTTGAATCTGAAACACACAAGACTTTTCAAACTTGAACTAGTTAACTCTGGATCATTTTAAACCCCGGGTAAACAGAATCCTGGGTTAAACTGATTCACACTCCCTTTGATTTTGGCCACCTTTGCCACCTATACTGCCAAAATGGCAAGACCCGGCACTAATCCCGCTTCTAAATTACAAATGTGGGGAACGCCACTCTCTTGTGTACACGCATACGACAATTAGCAGAAGCAAAAGATTACGGTTTATAAAGTTTTAAATATGGATATTTTTCTTACAAAAATGCATCGATTCACTTCAGGAGGCATTTATTAACCCCCCAGAGCTGTGTGGAGCACTTTTTATGATGAATGGATGCACTTTATTGGACTTCTATTGGCCGTTCACTGCCATTATGAAGCTTGGAGGAGCCAGGATATGTTTTAATATAACTCCGGTTGTGTTCATATACACCTAGGATGGCTTAAGGGTGAGAATCAAATCAAGGGGTAATTTTAATTTTTGGGTGAACTATCCCTTTAAGTGCAGTATGAAAAGCCCAAGGTAAATTGTCCATTTTAATTCTATAATGCCGTATTTCTAAGTGAAACATGATAGGCATTGAGGAAGAATGCACAGTAGTACTTTATTTTATCCTTCACAAATGAATTAGATGGTGAAAAGCAACAGAAGTCAGATTGAATGGAAGTTTGCCATTTGTTTGTTAACATTATTATCTAATAGCCTAACTGATGTTAATGGAAAAGTGGAATAACAGACACCATTAAATTGTAAGTAATTCACAGTAAGACCTGGAACATGCATTAAAAATAAAGCTATTCTCACGTGACGAGAGGATGTTTAGTGAAGTCTGGGTCAGAGGCTCCTGTCAGTCTGCTGGAGACAGGACACATCTAGAGAAAGACAACACACAGTGACACTAAACATAGTGTAGATTAATAACCTCCTTTAAACATCTCATAAATATTCTGGTAGCGAAAATATAAATATTAGTAAACAGAGACTGTCCAGTGACACATTTATAAACACAGATGTTTAAAACTGTCCACCAGAGGGCAGCATGGGATTATGTTTCAGGAAATCTTCCACTCGGTGTTTCTCAGTCCTGTTTCTGTCTCATCAAAACAAATTATATGTCTCATTAATCTGACACACCCAGTTCAGGGGCCCGTTCTTCGTACGTCGCTTATTACATCCGAGATGAAATGTCACATCCAAGATGATATCATCGCACTAATCAGAATCTGGCTAATTCGGTTCTTCGAACGCAGCTGTTGTTGATGATTAGTACGGCTGGATTGAGTTATCTGAGATAATTGCGCATTCATGTGTTGGTTTAAAAGGGGCTATGTATCGATACTCGAAACCACGATCAGCAATGCAGCGATTGGCTGGCGGCAAGACAGCAACGTAATGACATCGTATAATTAAAAAAGACACCTGACGAAAAACTTGACAAATTTTTGGACTTTTATAAGGAAACAGCCAAGCGAACAAAACTACATAAATGTTATAATAGATAAATGAAATGTGCACTGTTTTTATTTTCTTTATTTTTTTGAACATGATTCCCAATTATTTATATTCACGATTTCTAATATTTGTACAGGCTTTACATTTTTATTTCAATGTAGTTATTAGCAATTCATTTAATGTTATATTTGAACAGATTTGTTACATGACAGCATTAATTAAAGTTTCTTAAGGGTCAAGATCATGTTATCTGCATCTCCTGCACTCCATCAAGCCACTCAGCTGTCATCACTCAAATTAATGCACGACTCTACATTATCTGTATAGCATGTGTGTAAGACTCGAATACAATTATGAAGTAATAATTTTATGACGAATAAATCTTTCAGTGAGTAAAACTGGCTGTGTCTATAGTATTAAAGCCTACACAACATTATTATATTATCTTTAAATTCATTTTTAAATGATTATTATTTAAAATTATTGTCCCTGGATCAGTAGGGTACACTTGTAATAAAGTAGCGGTGGTAGAGGACAGATTTTAAGTATCAATTCTGCTTAAAAAGATGCAATCTAATCCTGTTTACATGAAATAAGCCTGCTCTCCAGCAGGTTTAAGTTGACAGACCTGCTGCTATGACAGCAACGGATGAGCTTCAAAGTACCAAACAATCAAAGATCATGCCAAATTGTCAACAATCAAATCCAGCTAACTGAGTTAGCGACGTACGAAGAACGGGCCCCACGTCATGGAGCACACAGCTAATGAAACCATGAGCTGTTACATAAGAAAGATATCAGCGAAGTAAGTGCTTTCATGAATGCAATAAGGTCTGGTTATCTGTGACAAATTTTTTTTGAAAGATAATGTATGTAAAAACAAAACTTAGTTAAAAGTAATTAAAAACGCCTCAGATAAGTGAAATTAGTTCTGATAAAAGCTTTATCATCATTGTTTTCAGATGCTACTTTGTTATTGACCCTAATATTGGGTCGTTACTGTATGTGAGCACTTTGACCAAGAACAAGGTCTTGTGCAACATGCAGATATACATGATGAATTGTAAAGTCATCGACGATAATGGCATTTTTATCTGACTAATAATGATGTAAATGTATGTGGGTGTGTATCTCAATGTGATTTCTGTGACTGTCAGGAAGCTGCCATCCTGTCTTACCTCAAAATGCATGTTTTGTTGTAGCAGTCGTTTATATAGAGTTTGATCTTCAAGCGTGTGGTATCCATGTCCAATGCGTTCTGCTTTCAGAACTTCCACAGCCTGCAAAGGGAGGGAACATTATGAAAAGAGTTGGCACATAGTTTTAGATCCGAGGGTGTTTTCTTGTGGAGTGACATTTAGAAAAATGAGCTGAGGGTTTGTGTTGTTTTCTAAAATATCTGCCTTTTATGATTTAGTACTTGGGAAGGAAATGTACTTCACAGACAGAATTTCCTCACAGAATAACTAGCTAAAAACAGACTCAGCAGTGTTACACAATTTTCCATCTGTACAACAGAAATCAGATAGTGAATCGCTATGTTTTCGTGAGAAGCACACGAGTGGTTCTTGTGTTCTTGCTGAATACATGATAATAAATGCTGAGCAAAAGAGGAAACTCGTACCTCCTTCACCACATTGGCAGAGCCCACTTCTCCTGCATGCACTGTTCTGTGCACCTCACTTCTGACGGCTTCCTGTCAAAAACAAAACCGTGAACCCACAGCTAGAACACTGCCAGCAACATCTGCTTTCCTGCAGATGGGAAAAAAAGCACCAAGCAGTATCCAAACACAGTATCTGTAGCATGTACTGTATTATGCTTGCTTCATTAAACAAAAGATATTGCTTTCAAACACTGTGTTTGTAAGATTCAGTTAAGATCACGGGATAATAAGGAACTTGTTTTGTTTCCGGAACATCTCAGCTGCGGCTCTTAGCATGTGAATGGTATAAACAGATGTCTCTGTGTCTGTGTTTTTTAAATTATGGATTGTACAAGAGTTTCCAAGTCAACAAAGTACAGTTAAATCTCTTAAAGTTTTAAATACATCAACTAATCAAACGGTTTTACTGTGATGTTAGACTTGTACATGTAAAGCACTTCAAATAGACAAAAAAGTGATTAATTTTTGCTAGGTAGTTCACTATCAGGGAAGCCAGGGGAAAAAGACCTTGACAAAACATTACGTTGATAAGACATACGATTATCATGTATGTTCTGTCAAATTCTGCAAAACTTGTTTCGTAACAGGTCTAATAAAAATGAGTTTAATCTAGATGGTCCACAGAGAAAAATGCAGCCAGAGACGTTTTTCTGGTTTCTCATGCTGAAAACATTTCGCAAACACAGCTCATATAGACTGTGTGTGTGTGTGTGTGTGTGTGTGTGTGTGTCTTCTTACCTCAAATGCTCTCTTGTGTCCTGGGTATGACTCACAGTTCATGGATTCATCTCCTGCTAGGTCTATTGCCACAACTCCATCTTTGCGATACTTCTTACACAGCTCGACCACGTCCATAGACCAATCTACAGCAACAATAAGCATTAGATTGTAAAAGTCAATGATGTGGGTGTATTATCATTTCCTCATATGATATATGCTGCATATATAACCCAATAATTGCATGATATGGACAATTCAATAATTCTGTAATATGATTTAGAATATTCTAAATTTATAGTATTATCAATCTATAGTTTTATCTATAGTTAGTGTCTATATTTGAATAAAACATATATATATATATACATATACACACACACATAAAAAGATGCAATTTGGATTGGAATAAATATTGGCCTAACTGACAGCAAAATAATATAATACCTGTATACATATAATATTGGCCACCAATATAATGCGCACCACTCATAGAAGTGTATCAAGTGTAACTGTACACTGTACAAAAATCATTGATATGTTCAAAAATATTATATATGTTATGTGGCATTGTTTTGCTTTTTTCAAAATGAAAGAATTTAAACTTTCCGAATGGATGACTTTTAACTCTTCACTGTTCAAATGTTTGGGGTCAGTAAGATTGTCTATTTATTCTTTTTTTTTTTTTAAATAAATAGGTAATTTTCTCTTTCAGCAAGGATATATTAAATTGATCAAAATGACAGTAAAAAATGGTTACAAAATTTCAAATAAATGCTGTTATTTTGAACTTTCCATTCATAAAATTCTGAAAACATGTATCACTTTTTCCACAGTAATATTAAGTAATACTATAAACTGTTTTCAACATTAATAATAATATTAATAATAACTGTTTCTTGAGCAACAAATCACTCATGTGACACTGAAGACTGGAGTAATGACTGCTAAAAATCAGCTTTGCCATCACTGGAATATATTACATTTTTTAATACATTCAAATATAAAACGGTTATTTTAAATTGAAATAATATTTCACAGTATTAGTGTTTTTACTGTATTTTGATCAAATAAAAGTGAGCAACAGATACTTAAAAAAAAAAAAAAACTTTTGACCAGCAGTGTACGTGACAGATCTCTTCAGTTTCAAAGGTTACATGAATAGTGTCTCTATTTACAAAACACATTACACATGAATCACCAAGACTTCCAAATTCACAACAGCATTTCCAAACAGTCCATCTTGACTGAATTTAAGATGGAAACAAAAAATTCTGAGCCAATCTGCAGGAGGTTCGGCCAGTGTCATGATGATTAAACACCATTTGGACATAAGCATACAGTGGCTGTGGATGAATGGGTTTTTAATGAAGGATGACAGTGAGGCGTTGCCTCTCAAACACACAGCACACTGGGTGGGGGTGGGTGGAGCAGAGGTGAGAGTGTATTACTTGGCTGGTGACGCAAGCAGCACAGAATGGACCTGACTTTGGTTTTGAAGGCCTTCTCTCCCTCTTTGAACCCCTGGTTTACCAGGTCCACCACGTCATCGGGAGTGATGTCTCCTCTGGGAGGAAGAGGGGAAGACAGGCAAGAACAAAAACAAGAACAGGGTTATTGTGCAAGAGAAAATGTAAACCAGCATGATTGTTGTAACATAAGAACAATAAACAATACATGCCATAAAACAGCTTTTGATTAGAGCAAATATGGTACACATACGGTTTTTGGTCCCAAGGAAGAGGATCCACTCCCTTGTTGGCCAGCAGATGAGGGCTGTATCTGGCTTCAACATAGAGCACTCCCTCTTCAGCCTTTGTCTCTACAAACTCGTAAGCTATTCTCTTGATGGCCTCTCTGTCCCCTCTGCAGATGGAACATGAAACAGATAAGATACCATGACAACCCCACCCCCTACCCCAATAGCCCCTTGCCACCTTCAAGACCTACAGAGTCTTTAAGAAACATACACACACACATACATATATATATACATGCATGCATATGAATATGTGTGTATACATATATATATATATATATATATATATATATACACACACACACACACACACCAAGAATC
>NW_015555735.1:90955-104091 GCF_001515605.1 Sinocyclocheilus anshuiensis | reverse complement strand
TGGTGTTTTTTCAATTTGCATGTGTTTTCTTAAGTTGCAGCGCGTTGAGCTCTCTCGGCCACCGTAGTATTATCAATTTATTAAAACAGCATTCAACCCCGAATGTATGTTAAGAATAACAACAATAACAGTAATGACACTATACTAACCTTAGGTTTATCAAATGCTGGTTTTCCATTATTTTCTGCCATTGTCTTCACTCGAAGTGTAAATCTGTCGTGATATAACTTGAACACGCGCTCTCCGGAACCTGTCAGCTCAAGCGGCTAAGTTCAGCTTCCCCATGCGCTTTACTTTTATACACTCCAACCCAGACGCGGACAAAGAACACGCCTTATGATCAGATAACATGAGCGATGAACCCCGCCTCTACAACACCATCGTGCAATAAGCCA
This sequence comes from Sinocyclocheilus anshuiensis, assembly GCF_001515605.1. Classification (NCBI taxonomy): domain Eukaryota; kingdom Metazoa; phylum Chordata; class Actinopteri; order Cypriniformes; family Cyprinidae; genus Sinocyclocheilus; species Sinocyclocheilus anshuiensis. The sequence continues at coordinate 103,696 of NW_015555735.1, read as the reverse complement.
ACTAAACACGGCTGAACACAACAGAGTGACAACAATAACCGAGCAAACTAAACTGACAAGCGCACCTGATTTACTCCACGCGAAGAGATTAAACCGGAATCCTATTAGAAGCTTTTTAGAAGCACAGTAATGCCACATGTACACTACTACCGACGCGACGCGAGATACTCGAATGCTGAAGCTGTCAACGCTGCAAGCGAGTGTGTCGGAAGCGTTCTATTTGCGTCGCGTCGCGCTTGTAGAGAGGTTCAGCAATGTTTAAAAGAGGTTCGGCTTATGGCTAGTTAATGTCAGTTTGTGTCATAACAGTTACCAAGGAAGAGTCCAATCAGTTTTTTTGTATATATATATATATATATATATATATATACACACAAACACACACATACCAAGAATCTTCTTTTTTAGCTTGTGCTTTTCTAAGAAATGTTGTATTGTATCACTTATGTTGCTGCTGAATTGTCCTTTGAATTGCTTCTTTAAAATTTTCTCACTTGTAAGTTGCTTTTGCTAAAAGCATCTTCTAAATGAATAAATGTAAATGTCATGAGGTTATTATGTGTGTGTGTGTGTTTGTTTGTATGTAATTAAAGTGGCCCAAAACATCAAACATCATTATAAAACATCATCTGCATCATCTAAGAATATTCAAACAGATTGCAGTAGGCTATAAATGCTTGCGTTGTTTTATGATGTCATAAAATGATAGCATTCATGACTTCTTCATTTATGAACAAAGATAGCACATGCTTCATGAAGAATGCACATGATTTTATGTGAATGATTGAATTAACTGAATGAACTAGGCGTTACTTTCACTTCCACACTCAGATAAAATCCTTCTTTATTGCATAACCATGCACTTGTTCCAAAAACACCCACAACTGGAGCAAGATACCAAAGGCCATAATCATTTGTACAAATCAGTAACGCTTATGCTATAATACTTATTTTAAACAGTTCACTTGCACATTTTTATTTTTTTTTAAATTCCCTCTCTGAGTCACATCATGCTTTAAAGTGCTAAATAAAAGGGCTATTTGACTGCAACAACAAAGCATGTTTTCAGGTTACACCACATGACATGCATTGAACCTGTCTACAGCACTGGACAATAAAGAATCCAGTGGGTGCCAAAAACAGCTAGCGAGTTCCCCATGTTGTTGTGGGGGAGGCGCATGCTGTAAACAAGGCCCTTTTAAAGCTTCTGAGGACTAGATGTTCATTTTCAACGAAGCATGTCAGCTGCCGGCCCACAAAACTACCGGCTGCACTGCTTTTCAGGTCTTCGTGTCAAAGCATCTATCTCTCACATTTGTAAATCTGAGTGGAAACGTGTAGAAAAGCCACAGAAAAGCCTGTGCAGAGGTTATATGTCCGTTGCTATAGCGACACGTCATGAAGGTGTGACATGAGCTGCATGTAAAGATGTCTGCAGGACATCAGAAAGGATACCATGCCCTTGAGGGTCTAACCACCACTAGTGATATGGTGAGGCTCTCTTATTTATTAACCACTTGAGCAATGCTTCAGATTTGTGCCAGTAATTGAGTTAACATCAATGGAATTAAATATTTACTTCCATGTGGTGAAGGGTGCAACAGCCATAGAGTGGCCTAGAATAATTTGATTAATGAGGAATTACATTTTTTCCAGATTGAAAGAGATAAATATACTATGAAATTAAAAAAAGTACAAAAGCTGCCAATGGGCAGTATATCTTTTCCAAATATATACTTTACCTTATTTATCCCTAATTAGTACCTTAAAGGTACATACTGTATCAGTTCCTAAATTGTACATATTATTCCCTAAATGGTAGATTTTAGTATAAAATATTTGAAAGGGTATATTTTGTACCTTTTTACTCTAATTTTCAAAATGTTTAAAAAAGAGCAATTATTGAACCCGAGCTTGATATCATAAGACTTTTATGACGTGGTGATTTAGTATGAATTTATACAATGTTATTTGAATGAAAACAAATGATTATTATAAAAACAATAAGCATGAAGGTCCGCACATAAACCTAATCGTCAGTGTCATATTGTGCGAGAAAGTAAATCAAAAGATAATACAAATTCGCCAAAACGTGAAATTGCTGTTCAGAAACCTTTTTTCTGTGAGGGGAGAATAGTCCTGAGCTGAGAGACTAAAATGTAACTGTTGTTGGTGCAAAAACTTCAGGGAAAAAATTTAACAATGTCATAAAATTAAGGGAAAAACATCATATTTTGTGTGGGTTTTTTTGCAGTTTAAATGATAAGGCTTCCATGCATTCTTCAAGCAAATTAGCAACAGAACTTATTTAGAGCCAGCAGACCTTTTCTCGGCACAACTACTTACGCAATGGCATGCATGTAGTGATTGAACTTGCCAAGGAATTCTGTGAGTGTGGCCGGCTCATGCATTATAACCAGGTCTCTCATTTCATCCTCGCCGTTCACAGGTAGAGTGATTCCCCGCCGCCTGAGACACAGTTACACCAGAGGTCACTGGTTAGAGTTTGAATGATTTAATGGAAATACCACAGAATTGCCTAGAATTAGGTCATAATGTCTGTTTACCCAAGAACACATGGTGCTGTTGATTCACTATAAAAACAATAATTTGAAGCTTATCTGATAACTTTGAATAGCCTAAGCATGACAAAATCTTTAATTCTCAGCCAAAAACAGATCACAACTTCCTTATTGACCACAGGCTGTCAAAATGAATCATTGTATAAACCTATAAAGTCATTGTCAGTAGTTCATATTTGATGTTAGAGCAGTAGTGAAGGTGAAATTAGCAGTTAATAGTGACTTAAATTTGGGACTGTTTCTTTGGCCTCAGAAGGCTCAAAATTTTACATACAAATGCAATTAAACATTAAATAATTAACATACTTAATATTATTATAAATGCTTACTTTAAATATTATTACATACATAATTACTAATTATATAAATAATTATTAAAATAATATTTTCTGAGTAAATAATATTTTTCATTTTTGGTGAACTCTTCCTTTAAGGAGCTTCTGAGTCACTAGGAAAGACATTTAAATGAATGGTTTTCAGTGTATTTATCACAGTATGTAATTGGAATACGTCACTTACTTTGCTACTTCTACGATGGTCTTTATTCGAATAGCACCATCAAGATGCACATGTAGCTCAATCTGCAAAGATAAAAGAACAGGAATCAAATACAACGCCCACTTTTTCACACCACTGAACCACGTGACAAATGCTGACAGAGACACTTGTTGATGGCACAGAGCAGAAGCACATCCATCCAAACTCTGAGCTCCTTCCCGCGCAGCTGTGAAATGCTCCTTGTGGAGCGCATCTAGAATGTGGAATGCACGACTGGGTGAAATAAGTTCAGTGGAAAGGCCAGAGATGCCAGAGATGGCTCCAATCTACTGAGACATATTAAGAGTTGTCCTGACAGATGACCAAATGAAATTGTGACCCCACTTCACCAGCAGCTGTGAAACAAACAGCAAGGAGCATAGAGACAAACCATAAAGAGAAACCCATTAAGTCTTGGCTGTTAGAGAATGCAAAAACCCTCTATGTGGCGTCAACTGCTCTTATAGTATGTTGAATCACTGACTAAAGCATTTGGTTTGTGCCTTCTTTTTTACATTGTATTATTTGGGTACAAGAATTGTACATTTGCTTGTCATCATACCACCGTGAGTAGTGTATTCTTCTAACTATAAAGTTTACCAGTGAAGTTAGAAGAATGCACAGAAAAGATGCCAGCTTGTCTGATTCACAAGTATTTTATTGCGTATCATGTGGTGAGTGAAAGTCGTGATTCATTGGATTCAATTTTATGTCGTTGCGTACTTGTGACATGAAAGTTTAGTTCATGAAATTTTGAGTTAAAATAGTTAGCAAGAGCATGATTATACACGCAACAAGGCTGTAAAAGCAGACTATGAGTAGATACGTTTTCTTGTTTGGCGTGAAGATATTTAATGTCTCCAACAACCTAGTCCCATTTAGCTACTTATTAGGAACTGCATTTTTTAAGCCAAGGTAAATGTTTTTAAAAAAATCACAAGTAGGTATTACTGATGTATTATACAGCATGTCATAGAGTAAAATATGAAAATAGGCTATATTGAGCTTGTGTTAGCCACTAAACTTAACCAAATCAAAAACAGATTTAAAAAACCCATTGACTTCAGGACTGCGAAATGGTAAAGGCTAAAATTTCTTGGTTGCAGGTTTTAGTCTATAAAAATCTGTCATCTCAGCAGCACTCTATTTCAGAATCCCAACTCCATAATACAATAACAAAGTGTGAGCATACAAAAATGTGAACTATATCTCATCATCAGTAGCTGTTCACTTCAATCCTGCTGAAAATGTTTGTTAATGGAAGAGTATCATCAGCTATAATGGAGACTGGCGAAATACTGAAATACTGTTGGTAAAAATATGATGGGAAACAGCACAATGTTTCACAATCTGAGGAAAATTAGAAAAACTAATAATCCAATCGTAGTCGAAATAATACGATTGCACAATGCTAGCTAAATTGCATGCTAGTAAGAAAGGGAATTCAAAAAAATCACTCATGTTGTGAATACTCTCTTTCGATAACAAGTCAAAACATGGACATAAAGCATAAAGAGTTCACAGCATTTTATTACAACGGCATACTAATTACAATGCTATTTCAGGAGATTAGATTTTTTTTCTTGTGTCACCAGAGACCAATTTTGGGGAAACAGAGAATTCACAGGAAATTCTCAAGAGAAAAAAGGGGCCACAGGATCATGGTGCACGTGTGCAAACAGCTGTGCCACATCTTTGACCAAACTGCTCTGCACAACAACCTAAGTAATGGCTGTTCAGTGCATCATATTTCCTTTATGCTCTCATATACAATTAACACAGAAGATAAAGACACTTTCAAACAGAACAGACCCTCATGAGTATGATAGGAACCACTGAAAGAAGTCAACACTGATTAAGCAGTGTGATCTCCCGAGAGACGAGAAAGGACACTGCAGAGTATCAAGTCCCTTCCCCCACCCCCAGAGGAAAATGTGGTGTGCAAGCAGCCTTTTATATCAAATGATACCAATACCTTCAGCCCAGTTCAATGACGGAAATGCTCACGCTTTGTAAAGGCTTAACTTGAGGCACCTGGTAAATCTACGTAATTGCAAAGCAGTGAAAGCAAACTGGGGTTGATACAGGACAATAAAACTATTCTTTACATTCTTTTGCAGCACAAGAACTAAATGTTAAGTATTCACTCATAATAAAAAGCAGACTAAAGTGAGGCTTTGGAGTCTAATAACATTTAAAACAGACATCTGCTTGTAAACCATTTTATATCAAACATGCCTGAATAATTGAATCCATTTTCAGGATTATTAAAACCATTTTTGGTACGACACTGTGTCTTTGGCAGAACTAAACAAGGATGATGTCACCTCTATTGCTTGCAATTCATTGGTCTTTAGCGCTCAGTTTCTCGGATCAGGTTAACAGAGCATGAGGCCCAATGAGACTACTTTCTTCAAGCACTCTCTGCATGGGTCTTCTTGCAGTCCGTTTAATTACTACAATAAACAACTCACTGAATATAAAAGTTCCCAAAATTATACATTTATGCTGCAAAAGCATTCACTATGTACAATATTATGAGCAATACTTTCGCATGCTCTACCACGGTTGTTTTCCCTGCCATCATGTAAGCCATGTGTGCTCAAATATCAAAAGGAAGGCGTTCCAAGTGGAAAAACTGTCTTGTCTGTACAAGCCTAAGCTGTCACCCTCTTTATACTTGAATAGGTTCAAATGTGCATTGCAAACGACTACTGTAGTTGCTCTAATATTAATGTCACTGGATAATAGGGTGGGGTTGAATATGCATGGACTGCATATTGCTTAAATATTTATAAAGCTGACTTGCTTGCAACTGCTCACATTATGGAATCAGATGACTCTTAAAAGCTACAAAGTTTGTTATGAAAATACTGCCTGCTTGTTAAAGGTGTGTTTGTGTGTACAGATGAGTGATTAATTGTTGTGCTTGCATTACAATTGAAGGAGTATCCTATAAAATGTCACTGGATGTACTGCATAATGCACTTATTGTCAGTTGGTGATTAAAAAACAAGCAATGTGACTTTTCTGTATTGTTTCACTGTGAATAATCATGTAATCATTAGATGTGGAACAAAGTCCTGGGCAACTGATAAAATATGGAAATTACTGTTTTCTGTTAAGTGTTACATAATCTGTTGAATTTCTGATATAGCAAGTTTTATGAAGGGTGTGATTTAGTCAAGGAATGGTAAATTGTTTACCGCCTACAATAATTGTAGCTCTTTGTTAGGACTGTTACAAATCACCATAAAATTGCCCTCTTAAACACAAATTAAACAACAAAGTAAGCCCTTTTGAATGTGTTTACAATGAGGAATCCAAAGAGAATGCTGTACTTTATATGGCAGCCTCTCACACTATACTGCCGACAATGGTGTAGATTCACACTGTATTTATTATTTAATTCTCAAAGAAACTTTAAGAAGGGTATCGCATAAGGAAGAATAAGGCTTGAATGCTACTTTCAGTGATGCTGGTGTCAGCCCTCCAGCTGTACATGGTCAGTGTAATACAAGAGAAGTACAGGGCAGACATTGTCGACTCTCTCATATGGGTTATTGACACTTCCACAAATGATGTGCTTATCGGCATGTTTCTTGTATCAGTTCTTCAAGCTGACTTCTGCTTGCTCAGTCAGTACAATAACTCCAAAGGGCAGATACAATGTATCTCCCTGCAAGGCCAAGAAGTGTTAACATTATCCTGGAGTTTTCTCTCCTTTTCCATAAATCATCATGCTTCTTTTGATGCATCAGCTGCAATGGCAAGATGTTTTTGATTGTCTTTTTATGAATATGTTACAATCATTTTATGATCGTGTTTCTTCTCCTTATTTAACTTCAAACATGTTTACACTGAAATTACCTTTAACATTAAGTCTCATCCTCCTTATTAAGCATCAGATTTAGGTCTTAATCTTATAGATATCTAAATTCATCATGACAGTGGTGCCATTTTAATGTGTGCTGATTATGCTGTATTATACGGTGGCCGAGAGAGCTCAACGCGCTGCAACTAAACACGGCTGAACACAACAGAGTGACAACAATAACCGAGCAAACTAAACTGACAAGCGCACCTGATTTACTCCACGCGAAGAGATTAAACCGGAATCCTATTAGAAGCTTTTTAGAAGCACAGTAATGCCACATGTACACTACTACCGACGCGACGCGAGATACTCGAATGCTGAAGCTGTCAACGCTGCAAGCGAGTGTGTCGGAAGCGTTCTATTTGCGTCGCGTCGCGCTTGTAGAGAGGTTCAGCAATGTTTAAAAGAGGTTCGGCTTATGGCTAGTTAATGTCAGTTTGTGTCATAACAGTTACCAAGGAAGAGTCCAATCAGTTTTTTTGGCGTATTGATTACCATTTGTATAACCACAGTTTTAATACAAAAACCATGGTTAAATTATGGTTAGTGTAGCAAAACCATGCTTAATTTGTGGTTGCCATGGTTTAACTATAGTAACCATGGTGGTTTTTTTTGTTGTTGTTTAATTTGTAGTAAAACCATGGTTAATTTGGTTTAATAACTCATACTAAATGTTTAAATGCAAAGTTAACGTTACATAGCTTACTTAAAGAAGAGCTTGGTAATCGTAAGAAATGCTGATATATTATGTTGTGTGATCGAATTGCTACTGAACCTGTTCACAAAATCGGTCGCGAATTGAATCAAGCTGTCGCCGAGCAGTTCGGAAATTCAGCTGAAAACAGGCACTGGCATAAAGTTGGCTTGACGTTGGATGTTCGATATTCGCAAATCAAGGGACCGTCTCTAAAGTCAAGTCAAGTCAAGTCACCTTCATTTATATAGCGCTTTTAACAATACAGATTGTGTCAAAGCAACTGTACAGCATTAATTAGGAAATAGTGTGTCAATAATGCAAAGTGACAATAGTAAACACTCAATTTTCAGTTAAAGGCAGTTCATCATTGAATTCAGTGATGTCATCATCCAGCTCAGTTCAGTTTAAATAGTATCTGTGCAATCAAGTCTACGATATCGCTGGAAATTAAGTGTCCCCAACTAAGCAAGCCAGAGGAGACAGCGGCAAGGAACCAAAACTCCATCGGTGACAGAAAGGAGAAAAAAAACCTTGGGAGAAACCAGGCTCAGTCGGGGGGCCAGTTCTCCTCTGGCCAGACGAAACCAGCAGTTCAGTTCCAGGCTGCAGCAAAGTCACATTGTGCAGAGGACTCAACTGGTTCCTGTGGTCTGGTCCCAGTGGCCGACATTCAGGGCTGTAGAGGTCATCTCTAGGTGCTGATCCACCATCTGGTCTGGAAACAGACTGGATCTGGTTGCTACGGTGACCTCGGCATAAGAGAAAAACAGACTAATATTAGCGTAGATGCCATTCTTCTAATGTGGACAAGCTGGAGTTTGTTTATTAAGCGTGCAGAACAACCACCAAATAAAGTATTACAATAATCTAACCTTGAGGTCATGAACGCATGAATTAACATTTCTGCATTTGTCATTGAGAGCATAGCTCGTAATTTAGATATATTTTTGAGATGGAAAAATGCAGTTTTACAGTTTTTTTTTACATTTACAGTTTTACTAAAGTTACATGCAACATTGGTATACACCTTTCTAACTTCAATAGCATTTGAGGAGAATAACTTACAGTCACACGACTGACTGTAAAGTTTTCATGTAGGTCTCAATTATAATGCACACCTTTTAGATTTTTTATATTTATTACAATAAACTATCAAATCAAATATTGCTATTTTTCATTACCGAATGGGCACAAACACAAAATATATAATTTAATAAAAATTTAAATGTAAAAGGTGTGCATTGTAACTGAGACCTACATGAACATTTTACAGTTGGTTTTATGACTGTAAGTCATTCTTCTCAAATGCTATTGAGCTTTAAATTTTGGTAAATATTGTGTTTGAGCCCATTCGGTAATGAAATGCATTGCATGATTTGACAGTTTATTGTAATAAATATCAAAAATCTAAAAGGTGTGCATTATATCTGAGACCTTCATGAACACTTTACAGTAGGTTTATGACTATAAGTAATTTCCCTCAAATGCTATTGAGCTTCTTTAAATTATGATATATATTGTATTTGTGCCCATTAAGTAATGAAAAATAGCAATATTTCCATATGATTTGACAGTTTACTGTAATAAATATTAAAAATCTAAAAGGTGTGCATTATAACTGAGACCTACATGAACACTTTACAGTTGGTTTTATGACTGTAAGTCATTCCCCTCAAATGCTATTGAGCTTTAAATGTTGATATATTTTGTGTTTGTCCCCATTCAGTAATAAAAAATAGCAATATTTGCATATGATTTGACAGTTTATTTTAATAAATATATCAAATCTAAAAGGTGTACATTATATCTGTGATCTACATGAACACTTTACATTTGGTTTTATGACTGTAAGTCATTCTCTTCAAATTCTATTGAGCTTGAAATTTTTATATATTTTGTGTTTGTGCCCATTCAGTAATGAAAAATATCAATATTTCCATACGATTTGACAGTTTACAGTAATAAATATTTAAAAATCTAAAAAGTGTGCATTATAACTGAGACCTACATGAACACTTTACAGTTGGTTTTATGACTGCAAGTCATTCTCCTCGAATGCTATTTTGCTATGTATAATTTAAGCTGTAAATTATGATGTATTTTTTTCTGTTTGTGCCCATTAGGTAATGAAAAACTATATTTATTAAAACTATATTATTTTTATAAATATAAAAAAAATAAAAGGTGTGCATTATAGTTGACACCTACATGAATACTTTACAGTTGGTTTTATGACTGTAAGTCATTCCCCTCGTATGCTATTGAGCTTTAAATGATGATAAATATATTGTATTTGTGCCTATTCTGTAATGAAATACATTGCAATATTTACATATGATTTGACAGTTTATTTTCATAAATCTAAAAAATCTAAAAGTGTGCATTATAACAGACCTTCATGAACACTTTACAGTTGGTTTTATGACTGTACGTCACTCCCCTCAAATTATATTGAGCTTTCAATTTTGATGCATTTTCTGTTTCTGTCCATTCGGTAGGCTAAAGAATAAATAGCAATTTTTACTGAGACCTACATGAAGACTTTACGGTTGGTTGTGTGACTGCAAGTCATTCCCCTCAAATGCTATTGAAGTTAGAAAAGTGTATACCAATGTCGCATGTAACTTTAGAGACCGTCCCTAGATTTGCGAATGTCGAACATTCAACGTCAGGCCAAATTTATGCCAGTAGCATAGGCCTACTGGATAGCATTTGGAGTGAACCTTGACAGGTGGAACGAAAAGTTAATAGAAGAAAATCAGAAATGTTACAAACTGAAAATGTTTATGACTCGAGTGTATGGCGGCGGTTTTGTCAACAATATATGAAAGAAACTGAGTATTAAATGAATCATGACTGCAACAAACTGAACCAGGTAAACGACATTACAATATTAGTTATTGAAATTAATACTTTGTTTGAACCTTTTAGAACATGCCAAATGGCAATGTCCCAGTCGATGACATAATAACGTAAAATAATCTATTTTTGAACTAGTTTCTTGAAAAGATTATTAATCGATTCGCAGAAACTGATTCGGACTTCCCATAGCCCCCTCCGGTGGATATCAGCGCAATACAATAGGCCTACTTAAAAAAACAAAAACAAAACACCTTTAAGATATTTTGGATTCAGAACCACAATTTCATATAATAATTCAATTTCTATTATTGTCATTTGTTGTTAAGGATGATCTCCGATCTGCGGCTGGCTTACAGTAGTTGGCCACTAGATGTCATCATAACGTCAAAAGTGCATTCATTCCTGTGGGTAGTGGAGATGGACCATACTCAGGCCTGTATGCCTGAATATGCATAACGTAATTAGGAAATGATTGGTTGATAAGAATGTTATTACGTCTAGTATATCTGTTATCTAGTATATATGTTCATAAAATGGCAACGGCATATATTATGCACATCTCTAATTAAACTTGAATGTTTCCATGACGTTTATCTTTGTTGAATAGCCTATTTGAATGACCCACTGAGAATGTTTTGCCACATGTTTGTACTTGAACAGAGCACATCATAAACCATGTACAAAAGAACTTGCTAAATAAGAGACATTTCCAATAGCAGGCAACATAACAGTTAGCCTATTGCATGCCTAAAGCATTACATTTTAACACAGTTCTGTCTAAACCCCTGCTGTTAAAGCAGTTCCTAAACAACAACCCTTATTTAACTTGGCCTAATCCAGCAACTCTAACCCTGCGTGAAGCTGTTTTCTGTTTCCCAACCAGCAAAAACATCCCATTAAATGTGTCATACATCAGTCTGCTGGAACAGTGCTTAAGAATGTGGTAGCACCACTCTTTCTATAAATCCCTCAGTGTGCTCTATGCTATTAAGACATGGATAGAGATGTAAAGCTTTTGAGCAGCTGTAAAAACATTATTTTTTCCATTTGCCATTTATTTATGGCTCCTTGCATGACACCCCTGTATAACAGAATAAAGCACCGTTTGTTGTTCATGCATCTGTGACGTCTTCTTACTCATCATCTAGTCATCACTCTAAACTGTCATCAGATATGACTCAAACCCAAACCAAATGCGGTTTACACATGATGTTAGATCAAGATTCTGAGAGAACGTTGGAGGTCGTCGAGATCTTCTCCTAGCTAAAGAGCAGAATATCCGTTAAAAATATTGACTCTGCTGGCCACATGTTAGGAAGTAGCTACTGCAGTGAATCTATCCCTTGTCCTGTATTTATTTGTTCTTGCTTATTTTAAGGCAAGAACTCCAGTAATGGAAAAGGGTTGTCGTTATTTCAGTCTTATTATGACTAGGGGGATATTTTCAGTATTTAAATTCAGCTTCCAGTAACCATGGTCAGTTGAGGGATATTGTTTCAGAATATTATATCATTCAAATTTTGATAAAGCAACACCCATATTTCCAAATAATGACATCTTCATTTTCACAAGCTGTGATGGTAACATGATAATAATTAGCACATCAATCAACCAATTCACATTTTCCAAATTGATTTTGGGGGGAAATGTGTGTAATGTAATTTGATATGATAAAATGTGTCCATAGGAGCTAAGAGAACTACATTTTTACTGACAGCTGAATGCAGTATGAAATTTTTCAAGTAACGGGATGTGTTGAACTTGAAGTATGGTTCCAAAAGGTTTTTTTTTTTTTTTTGCAGGGATGACATATAACAACCTTTCTGTGACCAGTTCTTAAAAGGACACATTATTTTCTTAGTGTGAAGAACAATGTAACATCTAAAAGCAACCTTTTCCACTAATAAGAACATTTTGTGCAATTCAAATGTTCCATTAATGTTAAAAGTTTCTTATGGAACCACAGATGCTAATTATTTATAATGGTGTCAAATTCAGCTAAAGTCTGTTGAGCATTTTTTCATGATTATTTAGGTTATTTCAGCTGATTTTTCCATACGATGAAAGTCAGTGGTGTCTAAAACAATACTGAAACCTAATTACTCATTAAGAAAATATATATAAGAAAAATATTTAATAAGATTCTTTTTCAAAATAGCTTGTTTTGTGTTCTGCAGCAGTGATGT
>NW_015555735.1:77657-90874 GCF_001515605.1 Sinocyclocheilus anshuiensis | reverse complement strand
TCCACCCCCCACCCCCCATTGAAAGATTTCACAGATTCAGTTGAAATATTTTAATATTCCCTTCCAGACGGTTGCTGGGCTCTTCCCATAAAGCTGTTACTGCATGTGGTTGTGTGTGTTGTCTGACATCTTTCCTGTGACTGTCAGATTTGCTTCCTCTCAAACGTCATTACTTGACCCTTGCTTAGAATTGTGTTCTTATCAGAAACTAAAGGCTTTCCTGTTACTACTCGTGCAGTTTCACACATCGAGTTAGAATGCTTGGAACGTAGGTATCATTTCCTCCCCTCAAAAACAGTTTGTCAGATTCAGGTTCTTCTTTTTTGAGGGTGATTTATCTACATCGCTGCACATCTGGGCTGCAGCTGCGATTAATGTGTAAGAGATCTGTTTAAATTATAAGGAAAAAAAGCAACCTGAAACTTTAATGATTTACTTTGCATGCAGTGATTTTGATGGTGAACAAAGCAAGCACCGATGACGTCAGCAAAGAGAATATAAAAATGATAAGTCAGTCTGTACTGACAAGTTAATAATCTGTTACACGGCTCAGAATAGTCTGTTCTGATTGACTGATCAATCTTGACTGTCAGTGATTTTAGTGGTAGTGTTAATATATTATACAAGTAAAATTCTAAATTAATTTCAGCTAATATAAATATTTAATATTCACATATTTATTTATTTTGTGACTAGCCCTTTACTGTAAAAGATGTTGCACTGTTAACTTAGTAAAATTATGTTCATCTTACTTATTTGTTTCTGCTCTGTTGACATTACTCAGTTTGATTAAGTTCTTAATACTTTCTGTTATGTCCCTGTTACTTAAAGTCACCATGAAATCAAAATTGAAAATTCTTATTTTTTTAATGGAATACTGTAGTGTTTATTATAAATAATTTATCCGTGCACTTCATTATTTTTTTTTTATTCATGTGCCCTCATAATCTTTCATCAAAAACGTTAACCTCCCCCCCCCTCAAAACGACTCATCTTCTCTTCCGTCATGAGCTATGGCGCAAGGGCGGAGCTAGTGACGTGAGGGGTAAACGCTGGGATAAAGGACAAGGGGAAAACAGTGTTGCCAATTTAGCTACTTTGTAGCTAGATTTAGCGACTTCCCCGCCCATTTTGAGACTTTTTTCAAAGTTTAGGGACAAATATAGCAACTTCTTGGTCAAACCTTATCCAAGTTCTCATCTTGCCCACTGATCTAAGTTCATCTTTATATAGATCAGTGAATTTTACATTGTGATGTCATCCAGTGACATTTAGCTACCAGTTTTAGCTACTTTCAATTGAAAGCAGTTGGCAACACTGGGGGAAAAGCTGAAGCTGATGCTTCACTTTATAGCACTGACATCAGTCATGAGGGAGTACTTTACCCCTAAACATTGAAAAGATATTAGGATATTACAACAACATTACTCTTAGGACATCGCAAACTAATTTTTTTCATGAATATGACTTAACCTGATGGAGGATGCGCTTAGTCATTCAGGCAGTCTCTCTCTCTCTCTCTCTCTCTCTCTCTCTCTCTCTCTCTCTCTCTCTCTCTCTCTCTCTCTCTCTCTCTCTCTCTCTCTCTCTCTCTCTCTCTCTCTCTCTCTCTCTCTCTCTCTCTCTCTCTCTCTCTCTCTCTCTCTCTGTCATTCAGGCAGTCTCTCTCTCTCTCTCTCTCTCTCTCTCTCTGTCTCTCTCTCTGTCTGTCTCTCTCGTGCTGTTTAGGCATGTTTCGTTGATCGTCGTCATCATCCTTAATAAATAAAACATTTATCCATGCTTGGGTGTCAGCTGTGAATCCAGTGGAGAGAAATCCCCCACCACTAACGGCAAACTGGCATTCAGATCTGCCTCCATTTTGTTTGCAACGCCCCACCTTCCAACGATCCAATCAATTCCCGAAGGACGACATCAAGTCACGCCCTCTCATTTCAGATGACGTCTCACTCGGATATACGTCACAGTAGAGAAGAAAAGACAATCGCAACTTCCGTTTCATGCCGACTTTAAAGCATTGCAATTACAGCAGGCAGGCGCGGGCGCAGACATTTTCCAAGGATATTTGCGTTCTTTTGTCGTGTTGTTGAACGCGGTAAGTAATTACTTCCACAGTATATAAATATGTAAGGGAAAATACTGTAATGGTATTGTTTAAAGTGTTGTTAGGTGGTCAAAAAACAAACACATTTTTTTTTTAAATATACACTGAACAAAATTATAAACGCAACACTTTTGTTTTTGCCCCCATTTTTCATGAGCTGAACTCAAAGATCTAAGACTTTTTCTATGTACACAAAAGGCCTATTTCTCTCAAATATTGTTCACAAATCTGTCTAAATCTGTGTTAGTGAGCACTTCTCCTTTGCCGAGATAATCCATCCACCTCACAGGTGTGGCATATCGAGATGCTGATTAGACAGCATGATTATTGCACAGGTGTGCCTTAGGCTGGCCACAATAAAAGGCCACTCTAAAATGTGCAGTTTTATCACACAGCACAATGCCACAGATGTCGCAAGTTTTGAGGGAGCGTGCAATTGGCATTAAAGCATGTCAACATATTCTGTTACACCAAATACACAAAATAATGATCTTTAAAAAAGCATCATATGACCCCTTTAAAATCAAAAGTTGTGTTTGTTAACATTAGTTTATGCACTGTGAACTAACATGAACTAAAAATGAACAACAGTATTTGTATTAACTAATGTAAACAAATGTTCATTTTTTGTTCATGTTAGTTAACACATTAAAAAAATGACACCTTATTGTAAAATGTTACCAGTATTTTTTACTTGTGAACTGATGTTCAGCTGTTGTTTTTAATAGTCAACTTATTTCGGGTCATAGTCATAAAAGCTCTGTAAACACTGCCACAGATACGAAGATATATATCTTTCATTTCATCACGCTGAATGCTCAATAAAAAGGGTCGGCGCCAGAGCGCACAAAGTGAGGGGGCAGGCACTTTTTAGGGGCGGGGGGGCCTGCTTTGAAAAAAAAAATGTTTCTGAAAGTAATTTTCAGATGCAACGGGGGAAAAACGGGATCAACACAAACATGCAACTTGTAAATAAAATAATCTGATATATAGCCTATGTACAATTTAATAGCATATAGCCTTTGATATATGAATTGGGTGTTCGTCAAAGATTGCATGCGGTCGGAGATTCCCGTGTTTACAGCTCCGTAAAATAACCTACTGGAAGCTCTGTAGTTTTGCTGTATAGACCTATAGATAAAAATATTAAAATTACAAACACACAATAACATTTTACTTCCATTTCTGAAAAAAATAATGTCCTAGTAATTGATGTTATAAATACTTCAAAACTGCAAAGTATAAAGTGTTAGCAGTTTGAAAATTCAAGAATAATAGAAAAGTTAATAAGAATTCTTTCTAATTGCAGCACCGTTCTTATTTCGCTCTGCATAACCTGACCGAAATTTATTTATTTTTTGCTAAGAACGAACCGAAATGAAAACATTTCGCTTTTAATCTGTGTATTTAACAGCCTGGGAGACCTTCCCAGGGCAGTACCTTGCCTCACCGACTAAAATCAGGGCGCCCACTACGGAGACGGCACCAGAGGTGAGGGGGCACAGTGACCGAGGTGGCCGGGCAATACATGAAGATGACGTATGTATCAGGCGTCTTGTAAGGCGACGTGCCTACAGACTTACATCATTTGTATTCATTTCTAACATAAGCGTAGCCACCTGGCCATCAGGAATCTTTGGCCATGCAATCTTTGAGCATATCGCCACACGGAACGGTGCTAAACCAAAGTTAAGCATTATAAACGTATTTTTATTCGGCGTTTTGTCAGTTCAAAGTTACATTTCACTTTAGATTTATATTGTTCTGTGTTATGAAGTTTCCAAATTCCCCTCTTTGTAATTTTATATGTTCCTGTTGGTTAATTTGCGGTGAGGTGGCCAGTTACAGCCTGAGGTAAATTTTTGTTGATTGATACCTTTTAGTTTTACTAAAACACATAACTTCACAATAATATATGTAATATTTTCAAAACTTTATCTGGTGTGACGTGTTTGTTCTTGTAGTAAAATAGACTTTGTTGTGGATCCCGGACGCCGAGCCTGTGAAATTAGCCTAGAGCTTCAAAATAAAAAAATTAAAAAACACACACTTTGAAACGATTCACTCAAGATTAAATATCAGTCTGTCTGATCATATATTCACCACAAAGGCCAAAATGAGCGTGAAGCTACATTTATATTAATAATAATCATTATCCATCCGCCATTTTTGGAACAGTCTGCGAACCTTTGAGCGCATTGACTGTGTGCATCTACAACAGCAAGTTATACGCTTGTATATCTTTGAATATTCATCGATTATTATGGTGAATGACGTCAAGTTGACCGTTCCAAGATGGCGGACGCGTCAACGTATCTGGAGGGGTCTAATAATCTATACATTTCTATGGTTGTGACAACCTGTACAGAAGTCAGTTCCAGTAGGGTATATGTCGAACATCACCTGACCAAACCCGGAAAACAGGTCTCATTGCTTCCGCTTGTCGGAGAACGTGTTAATACCCCCTTTTCCATCAGTTGCTGCATGGACAGAAAGGCTGTAGGCTTCAACTCCTGAGAGAGATAAAAAAGAGAGAGGGAGGGAGGGAGAATTAAATAAGAAACATCTGCTTTAACATGTTAAACTCTGTAATATATATTTTGCTGTGAGCTAGTTTAAGACCAGTTGTAATACTTTCAAATGAATTTCTTAGCAGTTCTCACGTTGGCTACGTAAACTTTGGATCGTTTTAAGGTTATAAAATAAAACTTAATTGAAAATCGGTAAAGTTACTCACTCTGATTGCTGTCCATGTCGTCCATCTTTAGTGATCCAATTCGGTAGGTGGCGCTGTTACAAAAGCATAGGGTCCTAGAACTGCGGTCCTGAAACTGCAGCCTCCGGTTGTGCAGGAACATACTATTGGGGGGGTTCCACCTGCCACACCAGACTCTGCTGTATATGGATGCCTGTCCACTAGCATTTTTTTGTGTTCTTTTCATTATTGTGCATGCAGATATTATTTAGGTAAGTTACGTAAACACTTGACTATTACATGAATAAAGAATGTACCATCTTTAAGAATTTTAATTGGAGTTAACTTGTTAATTGCTTTTGAAAAAATAAAAATGAATTAGAAGTTTTTCACCCCAATTTAGCTCCGTGAACATACTGTATGGACCCAACTACACTAAACTGTTTTTTTTATTGTTGTTGTTGTTAATTGCTATCCACTGTATGATGAGTGAAGTTTCTTTTGTTTCCTTGATTTTAATACAAACACACAATGCAGCCTAAGAGTGTTTTTGTGGTCCAGAAGCAGTGTAAATTATGTCTAAATGAGACTGCAGATGATACTATAAGATGTTGAAAATACGTCAACAATGACTACATCTGAACTAAATTTTAACCTTCTTGAGAGAGGTCCTGTGGATGTCAATATTGGACGTTCAGAAGACATAAGATGTTATAAAAACTTTCATTCTGGGTTCTCTTTTGGATGTACTTTTGCTTATTGGGTATTTTGTGATAAAGACCAACTGGATAGTACATTAGGTCACACACTGACTGAATGTTTACAAAATATACGAGGGTGGGATGGGATTGGGACATGTGAGTTAGCTAGTTAGCCAGTTTGTGTTAATGGCTCTCATATAATTTCAGGCATATGCTGAGAGCACATTCAAGCAGAAGTGTCAGCGCGGGACTATTTAATGGACATTTTGCAATCTTCTTCCGTGTGGTCAAACTGTGGTAAGTTATTTACTTTGACAGCCTTGCAATATGTAAAGAAAAGGTGGTGTAATTGTAATGTTTGAAGTGTCCAGTGAAGTTATTCCCAAAATGGCCATGTCTCATTTTGTAGGGGTTCAATAACAATAGCAATATCAAATACACCCGATGTACTTGTTACATCGCATGAAGAATGGCATCTTCACTAATATCAGTCTGTCTCATTCTTATTCCAAGGTCACCGTAGCCACCCGGACTCAGTCTGTATCCAGATCAGATGGTGGATCAGCACCTAGTGAGACCTGGAGATGAGCCCTAGAGATAGATCCCCTGCAAAGACCTCGTCAACTAGACGGCCATCGTGACAAGACCTCAGCAAAGACCACGAAAAACCACCTCATGCTGGTTTCGTCTGGCCAGAGGAGAACTGGCCTTTTGACTGAGCCTGGTTTCTCCCAAGGTTTTTTCTCCATTCTTTTCAATGGAGTTTTGGTTCCTTGCCACTGTTGCCTTTGGATTGCTTAGTTGAGGTCACTTATTATTTGGGAATATTATCAACTTGATTGCACAGATACTGAACTGAGATGACATTAGTGAATCAACAATGAACTGACTTTAAATTCAAAAATGTACTGTTTATTATTGTCCACTTTTTAAAACTGCTTTACATCAAAGCTGAATTTTGTTTGCATTATCAACACACTATTCCTGTTTAACAATGTAATCTGTATTGTATGAAGCACTATATATAAATAAGGGTGAGTTGACTTCTCTGAGTTGAATTCTTCATAGAAATGTTTTTGTGCAGTCTATTTTGAACAATTTTGTATTTTAAAGAATTGTATTAGTAGCCTACAAATTTTAACTTTAAAGAAATTGATAAAATAAGATCAAATCAGTCACAAGTTAATTGTAATTACACGTATGTGGTTACTTTTTCAAGGCAACGGGTTTCCTCAATTTAACTAAGTAGACAGAACTTAGACTAACTTAATAGTTAAAAATTAAGTAGATTTACACTTTTAAGTAATTGCAATTTAATAAATTTAAGTTAGTCCAACTTAAAATAAAAAGTGAACACAACACATTTTCAAACTGTTATTTGTCAGTGTAACTCAGAATTGTCAAGTTCACTTAACTTATTTCTTTCATTATGCATGAAGTTTTTTACTTAATAATTTAAGGCAACGGGTTTCCTCATTTTTTTTTAAGTAAAGTCAACTGATCGCTTTGTTTTTATGTTACGCGATGTTTTTAGCAACATTGGCTGGCTATAGATTATCCATATTAGAAATTTTTATTTGCAAACATTTTTAGGTCTCAGTGTCAGGTTAGATTTAAGATTCATATGAAAGGAAATGTAATATTGTCAAGGAATACAAAGAAAAAACATTTCCAATTTTCAAATTATTAGCTATGACTCCAGCTGATTAACTATGACACATATTGCAGTTAGGGCCAAATTCTTCAAACCTCAAAGGCACACCAAAAACTTTTTAACATTAAGACAATAAGGAATTGTCTGGCGAAGCCTAA
The DNA here is from genome assembly GCF_001515605.1 of Sinocyclocheilus anshuiensis. NCBI lineage: Eukaryota > Metazoa > Chordata > Actinopteri > Cypriniformes > Cyprinidae > Sinocyclocheilus > Sinocyclocheilus anshuiensis. Next base: position 83,562 of record NW_015555735.1, on the reverse strand, counting down.
GAAATGTTAGAATTATGTTCAGTTTGTCTGGTAATTCTTCTTTATTACAGGGTGTGCGGTAACAGGATCTAGGAAGAAAGGAAATTGGAAAGGTCCTAAGCCAAAGCCCTGAAGATCACATGTGCAGCGCACAGGAATTGATGTGAATGAAGGAGTAAACCCAAAGTTCCAATACCAAAATGAGGTTTACAGACCACGGAATATTTCTTTAATTAAACCAATAACACCACACTGAGAGAGGTTTCCTGCTAGGGCTGATGTACATTCATTCTAGAATTGCCATATGACTGAACTGCACTGTAATTTAGTATTCAGGGTTTTACTCTGTTGTACCAAAGCAGGTGTCAAATGAAATCACTCCTGCACATGGCTGGTTTAGTGTATGAATCAGAGCCTGCCTTTCCAGTATTCTGTATTCCTGTTAACTTAAGTCAGTTCCTTGGCACAGAGCAAGTGAAGTTCAATGCGTGTACTTTACTCTAGGCGAAAACTTTTCCATGAGACTTTGGACTAGTTTTTAACCACAACTGGCTGAATTTTAGACATGAAAGAGGGAGCTTTTGTCCCACATCTGCTTTTCTTGCTCTGTTAATCTCTAAATATTTAAACAATATTTTAGTGGATCATCCTTCCAGAACACATTTAAACGTTCCTGACACCCTATAACATGTTTCCACTGGACTTTGATGAATGTTTATTTAATACCATTTATAGGATAATAATATTTAGATTACTCTGTCCTCCACTCTTAAACTGAATTAAAAATCATTCAAGAATAAGACAATATTTTTCATTCTGAATACTATTACTGTGTTTTGCCTAAAGATACGCGTCTGCTGTTCCCTTTATGGGGATATTGTACATTCCAAACATTTGTGATTTTTGGAAAGGATGTCAAAATAAATGTAAGAGTGGCTGGACAGAAGTTTTGGACAGAACTAATATCCACTCCACTTTTGCTGTATCTGGCAGGCCACATGTGTTCCAGCTGAATTATCAAGAGCTGTGGTATTTGTGAAAGTGAATTTCCCGTCTAGGTCTATTTTTAAACAGTCATTCCCAGTGGGTCATCCTGCATTTCAAAAGGATTGTTTTGTCTGAGCACTTGATGTAAAAAAAAAAAGCATAATGTCTTTTTGAGAAGCTAATTTTTTTTCAGTGCCACCCACAGTTTAAATGTAAGCAAGTTCTCTATTTTAAATGCTATAACGATTTAAAGAAGAGGGTTCCAAAAATTTTGATCACTGAAACTTTTTACTGTTTGTATTACTTTTCAGACAAACTGTCAGTGTGTATTAGTAGTGAGGATTTTCAATTACTCTTTCTACAAATTACATCGTTGTACTGCTAGGTGGTGAAGTGACAATCTTTAGAAGTTAGTCATTGAATCATTTACTCGACCAATTCATTTAAATAATTCAGGAATGAAACGAAGGCTGCATCCGAAATCATATACTTCCCTACTATATAATAGTGAAAAAACATATGCGAAAAGAATAGTATGTCCGAATTTACAGTATTCATAAGACAGTAGCAGAAAAGTAACCAAATTATTATCCCATTAGGCCAGGGGAAAGTTTTGTGAATAGCAGTAAAGCGACACAAATGATACTGGCATGTCACATGACAATGTCAACATGGCAAATACGTCCAGATTACATTGATTCTACACACATTCATACTATATTGAATGTACCTTTCAATGCTCAACAAGTAATTATTACAAAAAAAGTACCTACTTAAAATACGTCCAGATTACATTGATTCTACACACATTCATACTATATTGAATGTACCTTTCAATGCTCAACAAGTAATTATTACAAAAAAAGTACCTACTTAAAATACGTCCAGATTACATTGATTCTACACACATTCATACTATATTGAATGTACCTTTCAATGCTCAACAAGTAATTATTACAAAAAAAGTACCTACTTAAAATACGTCCAGATTACATTGATTCTACACACATTCATACTATATTGAATGTACCTTTCAAATGCTCAACAAGTAATTATTAAAAAAAAAAGTACCTACTTAGAGAGTATTGAATTTCAGGCAAGCCAAGCAGTCTTTATCAGTGAGTCATTGAATTGTTTACTCAACCGATTCATTCAGAACTACTGATAAATTCAGGAGCACCATGACTGTGTGTCTTGGAGATTCTATTCAATTCTGTTTTTACTTAATTTGAAATATTGCCGGATCGAAAATACACAAAGTTGTATCTAATATGTAAGTTATAGAATATAAACTTTTTTCTTTACTGAACTATTGTGCAATATCATACTCCCAACCATGCTTATCAGTCTGTTTTATTATTCAAATATATTTGATGTAGCAATTCAATAAACAACAGCTATTAGACTTTAGATGTAAACCGAAAACTTGGATGTGGTCAAGAGTAAGCCTTAATATGCGTCTTCTCTTACAAAAGTCCATGTTTCACCTCTTCACGCCAGAGCAGACAAGCAGAGGGAGAAAATAATTCCTGGTTGTGGAAATGGGCAACGGAGATGTGGAATTTGAAACATTTCTGATCCAGGTCCAGCCACTGTTTACCCTGCAGTCAGGCTATGACATCAGAGCGAGGACTTTATAAAAGTGCATGTGCACAGAGCCAGGCAGTGAGAAAACAGTAACACAAGTAGAAAATCTCATTGTGGTGGAACACATAGCAGAACATGATGGACAAGCTACAGAGAGACAGAAAAAACCTGATGGCATGGACACTGCTGTTTTACCTGGGCTCACAGGTGAGAATCACACACTTTTATTTGCATGCATGCATTTTGCCAGTGGAAATATTTCCGATGTCTGTGTTCAGTTCTATGTCCAACAGCTGTGAGATTTGATCTGGTTACTTTGTAAATTGTCATGCTCAGAGTTGAGAGGAGGGAGAGGCTAGTTTAGTGGTTTTTATCAGGCACTTTTTGTGGGAAGTTTTGTTGTCTGTGAGAACTCTTTATTAAACTGGGGTTTTCCCAGTATAAACTGAATGTAATGGAGAATGAATGCTTAATTAAAGTGTCAATGTTCTGTACAAATGTAAGATTGTCATCTTAGGCTTGTTGGCTGTAACACTAGCTTATAATTGAAAGCTGGTTTTATGTATTCAGAGCCTGGGAATACTTACTGTAAGTGATTCTCATGAGGGAAAATCCTTTTGCTTCTTCATATGCATATTATCAATTTTAATCAAAGTTGCATGTTTTAAAAACCAGCAGTGCTATTATTAGAGGCAGTCATCACCAATATAGCATTTATGGGGAACTTGAAAGAAAAAAGAATTACATTATATTACAATAATGTTTGATTACTGAAACGTCATGCTTTTCACATGGTACAGATTTTCACTGTAAAATCCAATAGTTTACCTTACTTACATTTAATTAGTTATCTTTACTTAGTTGTTATACTTACTAGGTTTTATTAAGTTATAGCTACTTTCAAGGCAAATAAGACATTTTTAACTCACCATTATAGTGATTAGCGTTCCCTTTGGTTGGGCGCTTGGAACTTTATTTATTTTACTATAATTTTTTGCCAGTTAGTACAGCATGAAGTCAGAGTTATTTGATTTCAAGAGAAGAAAAGTAATGCATAAGTTGCATTTAGAAAAAGTTCTATATTCTAATGAATGCATTACTGTATTTTAGTGAGTATGTGTTTATTAATGAGCTTTTTCAAATGTCAATTTCTTAAATGCCTTGAGATGCTTTTAGTTAGGTTTATATAATCCTTAAATAATGTGTGGTAATATGCTAAAGTCACAAACAGACTTAAACATTCAGTACGTGAATCACAACAATGGTAACAATTCAATTGCATTTATTTTCATTAATTGTAACAATAACCATTTTATTTGCTCTTTTTGTTGAGCTACTACTGACACAAGACAGCAAATAAAATTGGCAAATAAAATCAACAACTAAAACAAAGCAACTGCATAATTTATTCATGCCGCAATGCACTCTGGGAGTCAGTGAGTAGCTATACTAATTCATGAGTAAACCTAAATAAAAAGGATCAAGCACCCCCTACAGTTCTTTTTTAGTTACTAGAACTCTCGTGTAAGTAAACTATACTAACTAAGCATTTGTCAGTACAACAAACTATTCCTATTTCACTTTACTTAGTTTTTTCAAGGCAATCGGTTTGCATGCTTTTTTTAAGTAAGCCCAACTAATTCGATTTTACAGTGCAGATTTGACCCAAACTCTGATTGCTCTGTTGCATGCATTACATAACACTTCTTCCTGTATGCTGTTTTAGGTGTGCTGTCAGCAGTGTGGCGGCCCATGTCAGTGCCAAAGCTCTGTACCAGCCTGCCCAGAAGGTGTTCCTCTCATTCTCGATGGGTGCCAGTGCTGTCAGGTGTGTGCAAGGCAGCAGGGTGAGGCCTGCAGTGAGCTGTATCCGTGTGACAGTCAGCAAAGCCTGCAATGTGACTACAGTGCCAGCTTCCCTGGAGAGCCAGGAGAGTGTGTCAGTAAGTTTCAACCACCAAATAAAACACTATTACATCAATAAGCGCCGCCCATATGCCTTGATTGACACGGCTCACATGGCTGTCATTTTTAACTTATCATAATTTGGGATGGCATTTTGCACATTTAATTAGTAATTTTTTATGTTGGTTTGAGCATTTGATTCATCCTTTAAGATCAATTATGCCATGGGTTGTACTGGATTGATAATGAAATACTACACAAATTTATTTATAATAATATAATATATAAAATATCATAGAAATATGTATAGTTTATATAAAATATATATAATATATATATAGTTTATACTACAGTACCTCAAATGAGGAAATATAATTTTGACAGGGTTGTACTGGATTGATAATGAAAATATATTTTCATTATCAGATTTAAAAATAGCTGCTAAAATGATAAATCAAAATCTCAAATGCAATTTAATTTCCTCACAAATTATTTATAATATAATATAATATAATATATAAATTGTACTTGTTTTATTTGAAGAAACTAAATAGCATTTGAGCTTTTCATTTATTATTTTAGCAGTTATTGTAAAATAAAAATGTAATTTATTTTATTATTTGAGAAATGAGAAAAGGCTGTACTGGATTGACAATTAAAAATGAAATGTCAAACACAAATTCTATATATAATAATATAATATATAAAATATCACATTCATTATATTTGTTTTATTTTTTATCATTTATGCTACTTCAAATGACGAAATTAAATTGCATTTTAGTTTTTGATTTATCAGTTGATTGACAGTTTGATTTATTATGTTACCTTAATAACGTTTTTTTTTATGTAAATAATTGCTACAAATTATGGTCAGATTATATTAAAATAATAAAATTAATTAATTCAACTCGTTAAAAAAATCAATTAATTTCAAGTTTTACAAAGACAATATTTTTTTTTACAGTGGGGGCAAATAAAATACAAAGCCAACCTCCACAGCAATCCTTCATAAAAAGACCACACCATTTAGACCTGCATTACATATAGTGTCAGTGTAATCTTCTGAACCTTTGTTTTTAGGTCAGAAGGAGCTAGGCTGTGAGCATAATGGAGTCTCCTATCAGGAAGGCCAGGTATTTCAGCCCTCGTGTGCTCTTCAGTGTCACTGTTCGGGTGGAGGGGTGACCTGTGTGCCCCGGTGCAGTGAGGATGTTCTCCTCCCCACCCCAGACTGCCCTCATCCTCGAAGGGTTCAACAACCAGGAAAATGCTGTAAAGAGTGGGTGTGTGAAAATATGGACAACACAGTGCTTCAGGATGCTCACATAGGTACTTTATTACCCGTCTTAATGTCCAGAAAACTAAAATCAAACCATAAAACTGACTCAAAGGCTGTTGTTGTTGTTCATGTAGTATTTCATGAGCTGGAATGAAAACGTCTCAG
>NW_015555735.1:53594-77590 GCF_001515605.1 Sinocyclocheilus anshuiensis | reverse complement strand
TCGTGTGTGTCATCAGATGTTAAACAACGTCAACACGGATGCACACATCCTTAAATGCTTTGCTAGTGCTCGCCATAATGAGATAAATAGAGATCGCTCTTACCACAGAAATGCACACTTCAAACAAAACAGTCAATGAAGACGAAGAAGAGAATGATGTGTGCTCCCGGCGCCTATTTATACTATAGTCGCACCGGTAGTGACGTCATGGCTGTCGCTGGCCAACAAGTTGGTGTTTTTTCAATGTATGCTTCAGACACGGGTCAGGATGAGGCGTTCCCCATAGTGACCCCTAGAGGACACAGTTCGAAGTTCCCATGAAAGGGAACTGCCTCTCTCTTTCTTTTGGGATTTTGCATAAATCTTTTTACATGTTTCTTATTCAAATCCCTATCTGAGAACTCTCTATTACATTCCCATTTGAGGTTGTCATTGTGGGATTTTGACCATTTTAATTGAAAATGTCTTGCCAAGATGGAACCCAAAAGCACAAATTCTAGCTTCTTCCCGAAACCAACTTTCCATGATTCATAACAGGACTCATGTCTGTGTAGCACAACAATGAAACTCCAATAAGCCAGAGAGCATGGAACACCGGACAGGAGGGTGTTCATCCAAGTTAAATCAGCTGGAATGGTACATTTTGTTCCGAGTGTGTTTACAGTGGAGATGTTAACAGGTCCATGTGCATAAAACACTGCCAATGAATGCCTGATTATCATCTCATAAGGATGGAAGTATTTGGTATTGCTTCCTTGGGATTCTCAAATTATAACAATGATTGTCAGATGGTACGAGCTGATTACGAATTTATGCAGCTCTATAAGTTTTAATGAGACAGAATTAAAGGCATAGTTCACCCAAAAATGAAAATTCTGTCATTAATTGCTCACTCTCGTGTCGTTCCAAACCTTTAGGATCTTCATTCATCTTCGGAACACAATATTGCTTCCTTGGGATTCTCAAATTATAACAATGATTGTCAGATGGTACGAGCTGATTACGAATTTATGCAGCTCTATAAGTTTTAATGAGACAGAATTAAAGGCATAGTTCACCCAAAAATGAAAATTTTGTCATTAATTGCTCACTCTCGTGTCGTTCCAAACCTTTAGGATCTTCACTCATCTTCGGAACACAAATTAAGATATTTTTGATATTAAGATTATTAAAGATATTTCATTTTTGGGTGAACCATCTGTTTAATATTTAAACTTAAACTTAACATGAAATCAACACTGATACTGTATACTGTAATTTCTAAATGCACATTGCATGACTTATTGTGTACAATACTGTGCGTGTTATTTTAACCCTTTAAGTCCTTTTCCTAATTTGGTGTTCCCAGTCAAAAATGGCTGCCCTTAAAAAAAGCAATGTGTTCACTCAAAAACAGTGCATAAGCTGAGATCAATAAATCAGTTCCAAAAAAAGAATGACAAAACCAGTGCTAAGTGAAAGAAAATATGTTGATAAAAAGATCGAATCCAATATTTGGGAATAATACAGTACAAAAAGATATATTGTATGCTGGAATGAGTGGAAACATTCCCAAAAAGAACACAAATTCGCTACATTTTTAAATTGTTATACTCTGTTGAGAAAAGTCAGTTTTTAGTCCAATATGATAACATTACATCGAATTTTGGGACAAATGATTAAAAAATATTTTTGAAATGTAATGAAATACACCTGGCTATGTATGAAACATGAGTTCATTGGGTCTGTAATAGTCAGTATGTGGCAATTACAAAGTACCCTGTTTCGTTTTGAAACAAGTGTAAGTGTTGTGTAAGTTTAATTGAACTGTGCAAGTCTAATTATATTGTTTTTGGGATGGCAGCTTCAGGAAGTGATCAGACAATGCCTGGAGACGCTGCATGCCAAACCAGACCCGGTTCAAACTGCATAGACCAGAGCTCAGAGTGGAGCGCCTGCTCACATACCTGCGGGCCTGGAATATCCACACGGGTGTCCAATCAAAACCCGGCCTGTTGCCTGGAGATGCAGATGCGCTTGTGCATGATCCGACCCTGTCAGCCTTTTCTCCAGAGAAACCCACAGGTGAGTCTCTGATCTACCATAGGATGCTTTGGTTTTGACAAGTCAAACCATTCTCTAACCAACCCTGCTTCTATATTTCAGTGGTCAAGGAGGAAATGTCAACCCAGCTACAGGTCAGCAAACCCAGTGCGGCTTTTCCACCAGGGCTGCTATAGTACACAGTTCTACAGGCCCCGTTATTGCGGCTTATGTAAAGACAACCGTTGTTGCACTCCTTACCACACAGGCACGGCACTGGTCACTTTCCGCTGCCCTGGAGGAAGACTGCTCAAACATGCTGTCATGACCATCAACTCCTGCATCTGCCATTACAACTGCCCCTATTCATCTGGAAGGGCATATAGAGGGACACCCTTCTGGGGTTAGAAACTGACTCTCTTATAGACTTTCGATCTAGTAGCTTCATATTGGATGCTCTGAGTTTAAAATGTCTTATTGCGTGTTAGTTACAACGAGCCAACTCAAGATTTGACGTTTAATTTCACTGAAAAAAAGAAAAAAACATTAAAAAGAGCACTAAAGAACACATAAGCCATTTGAGATTTGACAGCAATGCTTTTTTCAGGACACTGTCTTAAGACGACAGGTGTCTGTACTGGTATCTTTGGTGTAATTAAAATAGTTTATGAGTTTAAGATCTGCCAGATTTTTTTTCTATTGGGTTTACACATTGGCAGCTGTTTTACTTTGAAAAAACTTTACACTTGAAAGATATCAAACAATTATGTAAGTGCTCTGTCTGTATCTTTGTTTTGTGCTTATCATTGGACAATTGTGGCTCTCAATTAATTCCAAAGCTATTAGCTCACAAAAGATGAAAATTATGTAAATGAGATCTAATGTTTTCTCCTCATCTAAGCAAAGAAACATCCTGTCTTAGACAGATTTGAAATTGACCTGAAATAACTTTGCACATGAATGCAGAATAATTAGTTAGATGCTATGTGAAATTTAGACAATTATTTTTTGAGTTAAATGTGGCATGTTCACTTGTATTTACTGCAGGCTTTTATTTGAAGACTGACACTAGCTGTACTTTAGTGCTTACCAATTTCATGCAAAAGGATTGACTGTGTATATATGTAAATACTTATGTAGGCCTATGTTTCTGTCATTAATACTAGAACCTTTAACATTTGTGTTCATTTGGAATATTTCAAGTTTATTGCACTGTAATTTGCCACCTCACATCTTTGCAGTCATTTGTCAGACCTTATGCAAACGGTTTTTAAAAATCTCATCATAAAAATCTCATAAATACTCAATAACACGTTTTTTTGTGCTGTGTGCCTGTCTCATTTTCTTGGGGTCTAGTAGCTTTATTAACTTTTGACATTCACATATTATAAGGAAATTATTGTATCTGCTACTTCAATTAGCTAAATTTAGCATACATAAATGTAAATACGGGGAAATATACATTTTATTTTTACAGGGGAAGTTCAACAATAGGCCTACCTAAAACAATATTAAGTTAATGAAATAAAATCTAGTAGTTTGAGTCTCTCACTCTACAGCGATTCAGAAGTGTAAGGCTGCCCTCTCTTGTTTTTACGAGGAAAGGCAAGCAAGAATTAGATGCTCTATTTTGCATTTGATAGAATTTGTTCCATTTTGCAAGGGATTACTGTATGTACATGAATGAAAAAAATACAATAGAAATAAAGAGGATATTCAGTGTAATGATAATAAGTGAGATTTTTTATTACATGTACTCTGGGTATAACTATACAGTATAGTGATATATAATTACATATCATTTTATTATTAGCCTACTTTATAATTAAATTACTCAAAATATTAGTAAACAAATATAGGTCCTTTAGAATTCACAGACAAAATATATGATTATTTTATGTATAAATGTATAGGCTAATATATAAGTGCTGTTTCTCTATAATCTAAGCTCAAAGTTCAGTTTTCTTTGACATGTGCTGTGCCTTTTCTCGGTGAAGGCATCAGTCAACGTGCTTCCTGTGACATATTTTCATGTGCGAGAATGTCATGCATCTCCAACCTCCAACAAGAAAATCTGACGATCGTCTTAATGAACGATGGAGTCCAATTCTACCTGTAAATTTGTCAGTTTTGATTTCACACACACATTTTTGCCCTCAGTCTACGTGACTGTTTTTATCATTGGAGTTATTGGCAACTGTTTGGGGCTGAAATCTATGCATGATAACTGGAGGAAAATTGGTAATGTAAATATCTTTGTGCTCAATCTTTGCCTGGCGGACATTTTATATCTTTTAACCTTGCCCTATTTTGTGGTTTACTACGCGTCCAGCAGCAAATGGATATTTGTTGATGTTGTCTGCAAGATTTTAAGAGTGTGCTTCTGCATCAACCTGTACGGCAGCATTGGTTTCCTCACATGCATCAGCGTTTACAGGTATCTCGGCATCGTTCACACTTTGAGGGCTAAAGGCAGAATTACAGCGAGACACTCTGTGGTGATTGCTTCGCTGGTGTGGTTTTTGGATTTCTTCAGTGCCTGCCTGATATGTTCTTTGACAAAACCAACAACAACGTAACATCATGTTTTGACACAACTTCGGACAAGTACATTAGGGAATACCTGAAGTACAGCATCGGAAGAACGGTTGTTGGATTTGGAATCCCGTTGTTAATAATGTTATGCTGCTACGGACATGTGGCGTTTACTCTGATGACAAAGAAAGACATCGATGTCATCTTGAAGCTGAGGTGTCTCAGACTGGTTGTCATCCTGACCCTGCTCTTCTCTATTTGTTTTATTCCTTATCACATTTTTAGAAATTTAAACCTGGCAACTCGAATCTTCAAACTGGACGGCACGTGTCTGAAATGGTATTCTAATGTGTACATCGCAAACCAAGTTGGTAATGGATTGGCCTGCATGAATAGTGCGATCAACCCACTGGTTAACCTCTTTAACAGTGATGAATTGCTGATGAAGTGTTTAGTAAAATGCGGACGAGCCCGTCGTCAATCTGCTGCCGTCTCTCTTGTGGAAGACTGTCCCTTACAGAATTAAATTCTCGACAGCATGGCAATGAATTAGACACGAATATTCTTTGTTGTGTGATGACTTTTTCTCGCCTCGAAGACATGGATGTTCATCGAGAGTGAATTAAACGATTCTTGTCTTGTTCATCTTTATGATAGTTGTGGTTATTTGGGGCCCCACTCTGTTATGTAGCCTACATCTTGTGACAGGATATAGGCTATGCTCTCATACCTCATTGTATTCTGAAAAACAGAAGTGAGTTTGTTCTTATTGTCTTTCAGCTTTCAACCATCAAGGTCATTATATGGGATAATCATAGCTAAATGTGGTGTATTTTTATGTGGCTTGTAATGCTTAGTTTTACACATTGAATGACTGAAAATACATTTTTGCTTTTTATGTTTGCATACATACAGAACTTCACAGATTTTTGAGTTGGATAATGTACATTCATCAATATCACAGTAGTGCTCTAGTTTCTAAGCAACATAACACTACTAAAACACAAACTGACCTATTGGTTTTTATTACACAAGATTACACAAATGAACAGTGTTATAATATCCACATTAAGATATGACACACCAAGCAATCTTATATGACTGCCATGTGGTAAAGTAAAAGCAAAACTGAAAGATCTGAACTTTCCTCAAGACTGACAAGATAGATAGATAGATAGATAGGTAGACTTGCATCCCAATACATGGACAAAACTAAGCAAGGTAAAGATATATTAAATACAAAGAAGATTGAGATATTTTAACTAAATATTATAAAGAAACGTTACCTTTCCTTTGTATGATGCATTTTGGTATTGTGTTTTGTCTCTGCTTGATGGCCAACATAAAAAACTGCTCTCTAAAGAAAAAAAAGTAATTATTTATTATCCCCATTACTTTAACACAGATTGTAAATATATATATATATATATTATTTTTTTGATATATTTGTTTATATTCTTTTTTTTTTTAACATTATCAAAGCAATACATTTTGAGGAAACGCTTGTCTCACTGTGTCATTGTTGTCTAGAACTTTTGGAGAAACATTTTTTTTAACAGTTCCCATTGAAGTTCATGACTGTCAAAAAAATACATCTTGCTTTATAGGGATGCAATTATGCATCAATATTAACATTTTAGCAGATACCGACGAGCTGTTCATATTGCTTATATATGAGCGAATAGCCTACTGAATAATTAATTGTGCATAATTTCTACCATTTTCATATTTAGATTATCTTTTTTTTGACAGTATAGTGTAGAGTTTTAATATCGCCCCAATATTAACTCTACACTATACTGTCAAAAAAAAAAAAGATAATCTAAATATGAAAATTTTATAAATTAGTATGCACAATTAATTATTCAGTAGGCTATTCGCTCATATATAAGTAACAATAACAGTCAGATACCAATAAAAAAAATGCAGTTAACTGATATGGCAGTAATATATCATGCACCTCTAGCCTGCTGGCTACATCTGGATTTTATAACCATTAATAACTATTATTGTTCTTATTAAAAGAACTCCAGATCAAACCTAACAATTTATAATATTAGCAAACCTAACCATAAAATTGACTTAGGCTAGCGGTTTATACTGCATGTAAACTTAAAGACTGTGTGTGTGGTTAATGGAAAGCATAAAGGTTAAAAGCCAGAAGCTTAGCCTTTGCTGCTGTTTTGAGCAGCCTGCTTGCCGAGCATGTTAAAGGACAAGGCCAGGCGGCACAGATCATATGTCTACGTGTCAACAGGGTGGGGGATGATGGGGGAGAGAATACACATTAAAATGAGCATCTGAAGTACATCACACTGCTCATGACAGAAGTCGGGGATCGATATTTAAGGTTATCTGCTAATTTTCCCTAAAAATGGATGCACTTCCGAAGGAGTTCCACAGACGAACACGCTGTGACAGTGCCGGTGAGTTCAAAGTTTGACAACTGAACTGATTGAGTGTGAACAGGCAACAGATGGATAGTGCTGAGATAGTTTACAGACAGCATACGCTGTCAGAATAAGGCGAAAAAAAAAATGTACTGATGATTTGAATTTTTCCTGGTGTATTAGTGACATTTGGATGTACAGTTTGCTAAATGGAGCTAAAATTTGCTATAGAACCAGGAGATAAAATGATTAACTTGTTTATTTTAGTCAATATGAAGCACAAGCAGCACATGTGGTCATGGGTGTGGTATGTGTCCAGGAAGTTGTCTCAGGGCAAAAGTGTCAGATATCAAGAGTCAAAGGGGAAGAGCAGTGAGTGGACACTACACCTGCTTACTTGTACGAAAGCTTCCTGAGACATTATTAAGGTTGTTTTTGAACTATTCTTAACAACAAACACACAAACCAGAACATGAAGACCCTTAATCTTTTTACAAACAGAAATAAACACATGAAAACTTACAAGTAAACTTCAATCCTTGAACAAAATTAAAATACATATAGAAATGGCACTCAAATTTAAGGCTACAAAAATAGGCTTTACGACAAAACAACAGATATATTGTTCAACATTAAGATTGCAGAGTGCAGTTTCATCTGTTCGCCTCTCCCATTTCAGGCCCATTTCAGACCAATTTCAGGGGCAGTTGTGGGCTAATGGCTAGAGAGTTGGACTTGTAACCCGAAGGTTGTGGGTTTGAGTCTCAGGTCCGGCAGGGATTGTAGGTGGGGGGAATGAATATCCAGCACTCTCTCCACCCTCAATACCATGACTGAAGTGAGACCCTTGAGCACCGAACCCCCAACTGCTCCGGGTGTGTGTTCACAGTGTGTGTGTGTGTGTGTGCGCGCGTGCGTGTTTGTTCAATACTCACTGCTGTGTGTGTGCACTTGGATGGGTTAAATGCAGAGCACAAATTCCAAGTATGGGACACCACATGTCCTTTCCATTTGCTTCTTATTCAATAAAAAACAAAAATCCCCAAAATATAACTTTTGACATGTTATAATTGTCAAATGTTTATAGTAATGAACTACACAGTGATTACATTGCTACATAGGACCTATCTGTGTGAACTTGAGGGGACTGACTTTTACTATAAATTTTACTGACTTTTTATATATATTTTGTATGGCTGTTCACATTCATCATATTATTTTTAAATGTGGCTAATATCAGATAGGCCTACCAGTGTGATCCAGTGTGACGGTCCTGAACTGATCCGTATGCACAAAAGAACAATAACAAAAAAGCATGAAGCACGCACGGAGGCCATGAAGTGAGTGAGTGTTACGCGTTCATTTAAAGGGCACCTATTATGCCCCCTTTTACAAGATGTAATATTGGCCTTGGGTGTCCCCATAATGTGTCTGTGAAGTTTCAGCCCAAAATACCCAACAGATCATTTATTATAACAGCTGGAAAATGACATTTTTGGGGTGTGTCTAAAAAAGAGCTGTTTTGGAGTGTATTGCTTTAAATGCAAATGAGCTGCATATTCCCGCCCCGTCTCCAGAAGAGGGCGTAGCGTATACATCTCTCTGCATTGCCTAACAGGTTATCAACATAACTGAGAGCGAGAGAACCGGAGTTTAGCCATACATATGGGAAGCCAAATGCACTGAAAGTGGGACGAAACAGCGCGATGTTACAGAGCTCGTGCCGCGCTGACCTGACATCGGCGCCGATCAATTGACCAAGCCGCGCGGCCGCTCTACCGAACGAATCTCACAAGCGAGACACTGATCAGTTAAAAAATACTTAATGTACGCACACAAATACAGTTGAAACGCTAAGCACTATAACAACATGACATTCACAAAGGAGTCTGGAGTGATACACGTACTTAGGTAGATTTTGAGGTGCATTACCTTGAAAAATGAAAGTAATCCACAGCGTCCTCAGCAGCTCAGATGTTGGGAGAAAATGATGACTCTTATGTTCAGTCTTACATCCAAACACAGAGCATCAGGATTGCTTGCGAGACATTGTTGGCGTTACAGCTGCTCGAGCGCGGAGAAAATGGAGGACAGCGTAGAACCGCTGAGGGAGGAAAATATAGCAATGCAAGGCTGTCAATCAACCCCTTGGCCCGGCCCTATGTAGTGTGACGTCACACTGCATGAGAATCAAAAAGGGCAGGCCTAGTGAGACTGACTTGGTTTAAAGGGGATTAAAAAAATGAGTGGGTGGATTTTTATGATTGTAGGTTGGTTGTGTTCACACACTGCCAACACACATTTATGTCCAAACATTGTACCATAGGTATTTTCCCCTCATCTTAGTCCTTATCACCTGCAAATGAATTCGCTGGCTTTGCGGCGCATCAGTTTAAAGGGTTAGTTCACCCAAAAATGAAAATTCTGTCATTAATTACTCACCCTCATGTTATTCCAAACCCGTAAGACCATTCATCTTCGGAACACAAATTAAGATATTTAGATGCATCCCGTGAGCTCTCTGACTCTCCCATAGACAGCAAGTGTCCTTACACGATCAAGGTCCAGAAACATAGCAAGGTAATCCATGTGACATCAGTGGTTCAACCGTAATTTTACGAAGCTACGAGAATACTTTTTGTGCGCAAAAGAAAAAAAAAAGACTTTATTCAACAATTCGTCTCCTCCCTGGCACCATTTCGGAGAATATCCACTTAATGTAAATGGTGTATGCTGTTCTGTGTCAGCTGCGCCACGCGGATACGTTGTTTTCGTTCAGATCAAAGAGTAAACGACGTAAACAGCGTTTACATGACACAGAACAGCATAAAATTATGGTTGAACCCCTGATGTCACACGGATTATTTTACCGATCTCCTTGCTATGTTTCTGGACCTTGATTGTGTAAGGATCATTGCTGTCTATGGAGGGAGGGTCAGAGAGCTCTCAGATTCCATCAAAAATATCTTAATTTGTGTTCCGAAGATGAACGGAGGTCTTACGGGTTTGGAACAACATGAGGGTGAGTAATTAATGACAGAATTTTCATTTTTGGGTGAACAATCCCTTTAAACTGATGCGCCGCAAAGCCAGCGAATTCATTTGCAGGTGATAAGGACTAAGATGAGGGGAAAATACCTATGGTACAACCCAGTAGGTTTAGCTTGTATAGAGCTGTCTCTGTAATACAGCATAAAACAATCTAACATATGAGCAAAAAATAATTTGGGCCACATCTTCCTGCAGTGTGAAAGTAGCCTTTTTCACCAGATAGTTAAAAAAGTCAAAAGTGGCTCAGAAAATGGAAATTAGTTCTGAGAAAAGTTCTAGTATTTGCATGCAGATGCCACTTAGGCTATTATATCGAATGCAACAACAATGAGGCCTTTTTTTTTTTTTTTTTGATTTAGACATTTTTTGTGACTCGACATTCATTGTGGCATTTGCTGAAAAAAATAGCTAAAACCAGTCTAAGCTGGTTGGCTGGTTTTAGCTGGTCAACCAGCCTGGTCTTAGCTGGTCATCAGGCTGGTTTTAGAGGGGTTTTGGCCACTTCTTTAGCTGGTCAGGCTGGGAGACCAACTGGAACAACCAGCTAAAACCAGCTTGACCAGCCTAGCCAGGCTGGGTGACCAGCTACTTCCAGCTTAAACCAGCTAAGACCAGGCAACCATCTTAGGCTGGTTTTAGCTGGGGGGTTTTTCCAACTGCATGCGTCTCCTGAAAAAAGAAAGAAAGAAAAAGACACACAGCTGGCCGGTTTAAACTGGAACTAGCTGGTTTTAGCTGGTCTCCCAGCCTGGCTAAACTTGTCAAGCTGGTCTCTCAGCCTCACCAGCTAAAGAGGTGGTCAAAATGCCTCTAAAACCAAGACGGTTTCATCGGGCGCACGCGCCTGGCCCGAAGTTAACTTCCGGTCAGTGTTTGTTTATCAGTCTGGCTATGGTGCCGGCTACAAATGCAGTTAAAGTTAAGGTGATGAGTAGACTGAAGCTGGGCTCAGGTGGTTGTGCTGTGGGATGTGTTTCCCATACATTTACTTATTTGTGGCGCTCGCCACAATATCAAAACTGACCGATTTGCACGATGAGCACGTACTGCACGTTTAAAAATCTAAACGAGGCGCGGGTGTTTTTATATCATTGTATTTCTGAAGGAAGACTATCTTTAGAAAATTTTCGATTTCATTTTCATTTCATCTTGCGTGTTATATGCCCGATAAAGCAGCGTTTGTGAGCCGTTACTGGGGAAACCTTCTGCTGGCAGAGAATAAATTAGCATTTTCAGCAAGTCCGTCTGATTTACCCATTAAACATATTTTGCTTATCAAAAATAATCTACTCTAGAGGGACTACTTACTTATCGTTGTAATTGTATTTGCTGTTCTTCTATTGCATAATAAAAATAAATAAATAAAATAAAATTTAAAAAAAGCTGTGTCCCAATGTGGCCCTGTCCCAAATGGAACACTTCACGTGCACTTGCGGTCTTACGGACTTACAATGGCCGCCGCGTGCGCGTGTTAAGTCCACGAGATCGTAGAGTGTCCCATTTGTCATTTAAGCGTTCAGAAGGGTGCTCGCGAGCGCCCCCAATGCGGCCGTTATGCACCCTCGATCCGCACTTCTGCCGAGCCCGCAACAATGGCCGCTGCGTACGCGTGTCCGTTAAGTCCACGAGACCATAGGGTGTCCTATTCGTCATTTTAGCATTCAGAAGGGTGCTGGCGAGTGTCCACTTTGTGGCCGTTATGCGCCCTCGATACGCACTTCTGCCGAGCCCGCACTGGTGCGAGCTCCGCAGCAGACTTCTACCCGACAGTCAAAGCGGCATTACGTCACGAAAGTGCGGACTCAGAGGAAGGCCACGAGGGTTTAGGGTGCCATTTGGGACAGGGCCATGAAGTGCACGGACTCCGAAGACCGCATTCCAATGCCTATTGCGTCACCGCGGCGCGACGAGGTCTGCCATAATTCGAAAGCGACTTCAAATGCGCCCTCCGTTTCCCAGGAAAATGAAGTGCACATCTGATGGGCACTTCGCACCCTACCCTATCCCAGAATCAATTGCGCGCAGATGATGATGGAATTTATATTCAAAGAACATGGAGGATGAGAGTTTCTTTCCCTTTGTTGTGTTTTTGTAGTGCTGTCATGCAAGATATGACTACAAATGTTTTAACTAAACTTTAGCACTTTTTGTATTTGTATTTGTATTTTGTATGCATGTCCTGCTGTGTCATATTTTCTAATGTTAAGATTGCAAACCTGTCTTTATATTTTTCATAAGTGTTTCCATTTTCTTGTTTTAACTCGCAAATCTCTCTGTGCTCATGCGCTAGATATGAATTCTTTTCGCACCTGAATTAAACATTGTCATATATATATATATATATATATATATATATCTTCTGACTTTATATGAAGTCTTTAGAGCCATAGGCTATAATATGTTGTTTTTAGATAAATTGCTCAGAGACCAACCAGTTGTACAGAGGTTATTTAGTCAAGTCTGCTTTATTGTCAATTCTTCCACATGTACAGTACATTCACACAGAGAATTGAAATTGCGTTGTATTTTCATCGGTCAGTTGTGGAGGTCTGATTGTTTAAAGCTTTATTTATATAGCGCCTTTTAAAAGTGTTTACAAAGTATTTTACAGAGAGATGCATATGTGCATTCACAGAAAAGAAAATACAAATACAAACATAAAAGAGATAAAGTAGTAAAACAAAGTGCAATAACCAGTTTGTTAAAACAAAAATACAACAATAAAAAAATCAAGGAAAGAACTTTAGTGAACAAATCTGTTTTAAGATACTTTTTAAAAGTGCTTAATGATAACTTTTGACAACATTTAATTCAGGTGGGAAAAGAATTAATATCTAGCGCATGAGCACAGAGAGATTTGCGAGTGCACAGGACAGTTTGAGTGAGAGGAGAGACTCGTTTTAAGTGCGCGCACACTCTCTGGGCCAGAGCAGCGTGTATCTGAGGAAATCCGCGTGCGAGCGGAGAGATTGGCGCTGGCGCATTATATTAATGTGCTTTCGCTCTACAATAATGCGCTCTCGACATTTGTCATTAAAATAACGCCATATTTTAGGACTATTCTGGAGAAAATGAGCCTGCTGGGGAAGGACTTGAAAAATACAAAGTAAGCAAGTTAATAGACACATTTTTGCTGAAATTCATTGTGCTGTTGTTGTTAACAGGCATGATTTATTTGCTCTGCCTTAGGATTGCAAGTGTCCTGGGACAGATGAGGGAGTGAGTGGTGTGCTGGTGGAGCTACTCAGGGAGGACATCAAACTCCAGAGAGAGACAGAGGAGAGAAGAGCACAGGAGAGCAGGGAGAAAATGGAGAGACTGTTTTCTCTTCTTGAGAGAATGGTTAAGAAATACATTATTAGCCATTCTCTATTAGGCAAGAGAAAACAGTGGAAAAAATGGGTACATTACAATTTTTCTATATCTTTTTTTAAATGTCACATTGTCAATGAAACAACCTAATTTCTGTAGTTTATTTTGGTGATGTAAGTTAAAAATTAAATGAATACCGTTGTATACATTATTCATTTTTGTAGTGTAATTTACTTGTAAATGAGCCCGAGTACTTTCTGTACATTTTGTATTTTTGTTTTGCATATTCACATATGTAAATAAAAGAAGTAATTATGTACATTGTTAATTTTTTTAATGCAGCTTATAATTTTTTCACAAACAGTCTTCTATACGTTTATTTTTTTGTCCTGTAAATACATTTTTTTACACCTTAAAACAAATTGTTCTATACATTACTGAAAGTACTTTTTACAACTATTTACAACATAGCCTAGGTTTAACATCAGAAAAACAAAATCAATTTTGAGTCCAGCCCTGCCTCCATGTGTTCTGGGGTCTTCGGGAGGTGAATCTCTTGGTGGTGAATGGCCAGCACCTCCTCAGCGACTTGTAGAAGAAATATTGAGGTACTTTAGTAAACTACTTTTAGTAACTACTAATACCACATTAGGGAAAGCTAAAGCTAAAGGGATAGTTCACCCAAAAATGAAAATTCCAAACATGGAACAACTTGAGGGTGAGGAAATGATTACAGAATTTTCATTTTCGGGTGAACTATCCTTTAAGTAAAAGTATTATCTTGCATACTCTAATATACTTAAGGTATTGAGAGTAAAAGTAAAGGTATGCACAGTATTGTTCTGAAAAAGAATTCGTCAGGATGGTTTTACATTAATATTACTGCTGCACTACTGTGTATGTTGCATTTTACTTAAGACTATGTTCAAGGTTGTTAAATTTAAAGTTGCCTACTTCGTGTACTGTTGGGTAGTTTACAACAATGCATCATGTTGTAAAAGACCATATTTTTGCTGTCCTGTGAGAAAAAAAAGAAAACTTAGTACTTCACATTTGTACAAGAATACTTAACGAATGTACTTCCTTACAGTCCACTACTGATTATTTTGAAAATGAAAGTAACAACATTTATTGTCAGAATATTAACAAATTGTTGCTAACTATATCAAAGGCTGCATCTGAAGGACTCGGACCGATCATACAGAGCACTGTTCAGCTGTCACAGCTGCTGCTAAATATTGTCCTATCCAAACAAACCATACATCAATGGAATTAAAAAAAAATGGACCCTTATGACTGGTTTTGTGGTCCATGGTCACGTATGATGACTGACCTGCTGGCTTGCTGGAGCTTTGAATCCATGTTTGTAATGTTGAACTGCCTTTAGCAGCCTCCCTTCGCTCTTTCTCTCTCTCTGTCTTCTTTTTTGAGGCATTGCTTGTTTGTTTTTGTTCACAAAGTGTGTCAACAACAGCAAATTTGGTGTTATCTATTTTGGATTAGATGTGATCGGGTACAATAATTTAATTAGACATTATAATTCTAAGAACGTGGATATTTTGTACAAGTTGTAAGCACTTTTAGAAGACCAAGAGCAAATCATTACCGACAGAAATACAAAAACAAACTATCAAATTACTAATTCAGCGGATCAACCAACCACTGACTATAATGTGGATTGTAATGCATCTACCTGTAAATGCAACGAGCTTCGGGAGCTGTTTCCACTCTCCAGAGAGCGGCACAGTCACACAGATTGTGAGTGATGCTGCCGAGCGGGCGGGATACACCACGGAGCGGATTTTTAGCGGAGCGGTGACAGAACACTTTGAGCTGTGGTGACGGGGGGATTGGTGAGAGGGGCACCTCAGCCGATGAGGGCAGAGGGGCAGAGGCTCTAGCCACTGGGCCACCCCCCTGTGCACGGCCCTGATCTCCTCCACTGTGATATAAAACATAAAAACAAAAATGAGCAATGCTGGCTCCACCTATCCTGTCAGGATGGCAGCTCTCCTCTAGCACCGTTGCTATGCAACAGAGTAATCGGGAACCCCTGGTGGCGGAATTAGGAAATCCTGCGAAGGCGGAGCGTCTCATGATGCACTTCGGAGGGTCTTTCGTGCACTTCGGAGGCGTGGCCTTCGAAGTCCGTACACTTCGGAGTACGCGCACTTCACTTTGGGATACAGCTATAGACATCAAAGGGGACTTGAGCACCTGCCCTTTTTCTTCCTCGAGAGAAAGTGCCCTTTTTTCTGGGGAGTATTTTTTTTTTTAAATAAATGAATATATGTATATACGTGTGCGTGTGTGTTTCTGTTTACGCACAGCTTCCCTGTCAAACAAATAAAAAATCAAAATATCTGCTCGGGATATGAGACTGTTCCGATGCCTTTCTCCCTCCGCGTCTCCACGCAGCACAGCGGTGTAGCACGATCGGCATGCGCATCACAAACAGGCAGAGAGCCGCAGAAGTAAAGCCCCTCCCTCCCTTTCCAGTTGTGTTTGTCTTGGTGTGGAGGTGAGTGCTGATGAGCAAAAGACTAAGCTACCTGTGCCTCGAATTTACAGCTATTTATCCAAAAGACAAAAGACAAATATGTTAGTTAATTTGTCTTGCTAACATCCATGACTCATGAGAGTTACCCACAGTCTATGGAGCTACCATGTAAGTTAGCTAAAGTTTAGCTAAGGCAATAGGAAGTCTAGTAGGTTAGACCAGTGCTGGTTTTTTCACTGCACGATTCAGTTTATTAAAATTAGAATGATCACAAAATTCAAGATATGGGGGCAGAAATGCATGTATTTATATAATTTAATATAGTTAATCAGTATCATGTGAAGACTTTATACAGCAGTTCAATAAACAAGAATTTAATACACTTACGTTAGACACAGTTGACACAATTTTTGCTCTTTTTCGCCAACAAATAGAATTCCAATTTGCATCTCTGAGCAACATGACGGTGTTTCGTTCCTGAATGAATCAACCGTTTAAATGATTCGGTTCAATCGCAATGGCTCACTTATTAACAGTGACTTGCTGCCACCTACTGGTGGTTTTAATTTCAAATTAAATTAATTTAATTTAATTCTTTTAATTTAATTTAATTTCACACAAAATATCTTTTCATTTAAAAAAAAATCAAATATCAGTATTCAACATTTTATGTTTAAAATATCAAAACAGTATTAATGCATTTGTAACTGCAGGTTAAAAAATTCATGTCCTGCATTAAACAGTGTGTAAATGCATCTAAATGCCACTTTTAATGCAGCTTCCGTGTCTCCTCTGCATTGCAAAGATGAATTTTGTCAATACTGATTTAATTTGCTTGGTAACAGCCCAAATGACTTATTATTCTAACTGACTGATTCAAGTTAAAGGGGTCATATGACATATGACCCCTTTAAGAATTTGACTGAAAAGATGATGCACACTTTTAGAAAAAAAAAGGCTTTATAATCAATTTAAACTGATTGGAAAAGATTAATTTTTATCACTGCTGTGAACTGATCACCACACAGAACATGCAGAATATCAAAAACTTTAGGAGTCAGCTGTCCATAGTCCTTATCAACCTTATCCTTATCAGATATCAGCACAATAACACACTCAGCAAAATGTTGTCTAATTATCGTTATCGATAAAATCCCAGAAAATATCGAGATATATATTTTTGGTCAATATCGCACACCCCTAATATATTTAACGTTTTGTTTAGGAAAAAATTTAAATAAATATGAGAGGTGCCCTTTTTTCCACTTGAGCCCCTGCCCCTCAAAATGTCTGTGCAGGTCCCTGTCACTACATCACAGCAGCCCAATTTTAAATCATGTGCACTATTCCCCTCTATAGCAACTATACAGCACAGGCCTTCTGCAGAGGAGATGTTACATTATTAAGGCCATGATATCAAATGACACCTGATAGGCACGTGCAGAATCAGACAGTAGTAAGTCTGTCTGCAGTCTTGCTAATCTTGTTATTTAACACATGGATCGCGGAACGGTCATCCAAGTGCTGAAGAAATAACAGACTATGAATTTGTTTAATTTACTCTGAACTAAAAAGGAGGAGACATAAAGAGTTGGTTGCAGAACTACATAATACATACGTAGTTCATAAACATACATAGTAACATGTAACATAATAGGCTATAAACAGTCAGATATGTTAGCCGATGTGTTTTTATGCTATGATTCTCCCAAGATTCTGAAAACAAACATTAGACAACCAAACAAAATATTTAATTTGAGTTTCTGACAAAATGTTTTAATGTTATAAATGAGTCTATTTAGAAATGTCTAAAATGTTACAGATGAGTCTATTTAAAAATATTTATTAATTTAAACGAATTCATTATGTAGCTAAAAAATCATTTGAAAAAAAAAAGAAGACCTGTTTCGTCCAGAGTCTTTGAACGAATCTCTTGAATGATTCAGACATCAAATACATTTAACAGTCCCTGTTTGCCACCTACTGGCATAATGTAACATATACAATCTATATTTGAAGCGTATTATTAGTTCCAAAGGTTAATTACTCGTTTTAATCGCGGCTGCCGCAACATCGAGTCTTTTCTCCAAATACTTTCGGTATTATTTAATGTTTGCAAGTTGCAACACAGAGATGTAGCCTACTGTGTAAGTAGACTGTTTGTGTAGACTGTTTCAAACATAAAGCTTAGGCTACATGATGAGCGATGCTCTCTCTGCATCAGCGGCTGCGCGAAAGCAGGTTTAGTATTCCGATGCGATTGTGTTTTCAAAGGTTTAATAGACATAGCGGAATCACCGTCATTTAGGAATAAGATCGTGTGTGTTTTAATCGAGATTAAAATCGAGATCTTTAAAATCGAGATCTTTTATTGATTAAACGTGCATACATATGAGCCTATAGCCTATGTTTGTTTTTTTTGTAGCCCATGTCATATTTGTACCAGACATTAAAAGTATGCTTCCGCGACTCATGATTTACCGCATCCTGATCAACCTGCTTTTTAACTTGGCCTCATCCTGCTCTACTACACCACAACAGTGTAATGCTAAATGGGTCATGAACAGCAAGAAAGAACTGGTTCTTTCACTTTTAATCTGTTGTAAAGGGGGTGTTGTAGTAGGTTCCTGTTGTAGGGGGTATTTACACAACACTGTTTCAACTAAAAATGATTTTTTTAAAGCGTGTTGGCCATTTATTTACATAGCTGTGTTCAAACTTTTGAAAATGGGTTTCAAAATGCACGTTTTTGAAAACAATACCATTATTGTTTCCATGTAAACTACAAAAAACTGTGACATCATGTGCATGCGTATTACGTGTTAAGACTACAGGTGCATATGTTTCTTTACAAAGCCATATCACCTACTGGCCTGGCATGCATAATACAACATTTTTAGCCATTTTCACAGAGATTGTTTTGACAACATTGTCATCTGTTTGCGAAACTTTCCAAAAATCCAAAGGAAAAAAAAAATAAATTTTGTTAGTACATTGACATTGTGTAAATGTGCCCTTAAAGAATATTATTCAAACTTTAGAATAAAAAAGTTGTAAAACATACTTCAATAATCTTTGTTTTGTTTACAAGAAAATACTATTTCTGTTTTTCTACTTCAAAATTTCATGTTTAATTCAATGTTTTACTTGCTGTTTATTTGTAATTATTTGTGAAATTTACTCACAGTTTCTGAGTGTAAATTATTTCTACACTTAATTTATTTTTGTATAAAATAACTATATTAGCATCCACATCAACCATGATAACGTTCTGCTGTCATGTCATCTGACGCTTCAAATGCTTTAGCTCTTTACAGTGTGGTGGATTCTGATTGGCTGTCAGTGTTTTTAACGTTTAGCTTGATAAATTGTTCCGGAGGTGATTAATATGATATCATTCCTCTGTGTCGTTATTGCTGTGGTTTGGACTTAAATATTTTCATAGAATTAGAATGATTATTAAACTTTATAGGTATTGTTATCGAATTTGCTGTGAACAGAACATAATAAATACTGTAGATCAAAACCAGTATAAAGTGAGACTGTTGGATAAAAAAAAAATCTACAAAATATAGGCCAATAAAAAAAATCAAATTTCATTGTATTTTACAAATTTGCAAATAAACACACTGCATACATTATGATATCATTCCTCTGTGTCGTTATTGCTGTGGTTTGGACTTAAATATTTTCATAGAATTAGAATGATTATTAAACTTTATAGGTATTGTTATCGAATTTGCTGTGAACAGAACATAATAAATACTGTAGATCAAAACCAGTATAAAGTGAGACTGCTGGATAAAAAAAAAATCTACAAAATATAGGCCAATAAAAAAAAATCTAATTTCATTGTATTTTACAAATTTGCAAATAAACACACTGCATACATTCTTATGGTACTTGTGACTGTCTAAATATATACATGGAGTAACATATTGGAACATAATGTTTTCTTTTTATTTAAGAAATGGTGTAGTTTTTGTCATGAAGCAAAAAGTGACAGGCTCAAAGCCTCTAAAGGGTTAACTAAGTCAATTACCCATTGGCAGCCAGGATTCTGTCTCTCCACCAACCCTGTCTCTCCTCCCAACTCTTCCCGCCTCAGTCAGGTGACCTGAGCAGGAACAGGGTTGATGGGATCCCAGCCATGTGTTCTCAGTTCCTAAACACACAATCAGCCGTGCACGGCCTAACGACATGTCCACGGAGCAGGAGCTCACACAGATACCACTGCTCAAGTTATGGCTGCCAGGAATGGGCAGTTCCCTAGGCCAGAGGAGAGGCTGTAAGTGAGGGATAGTTTAATTCACCTGTCTTTTCTGTTACTATATTTGCTTATTCCCTCTCCTCTAAAATTCTTGGTGCATTAAGAGTGTTAATCTGTTGTGGATGATCAACCCGGGTGTTGTGAACTTTAGTCCTGCCTGCTACTTTTGTCTACATTTGATTACCTCTTGAAGTTGCACCAAGTTGTGGTTTTGAGAGCTTTGTTTCTTCAGTTGTGGCAACAGAATGAACAGGAATATTAAGTACTGGAGTTGGCTTCAAGGCTCATGTGATTCCTTGGTTACTGTGGGATGTTCTTTCAGTAGTTTTCATACTCTTCGCCATCCAAGTCATTTGAATAACCCTGCTGTCTCAGTACAAATCAGTATAGAATGAACAACAAACTGATGATGAAGATGTACGGTCAGTGGGTTCCTTTATGTACTTTGAAGCTAATGTGGCAGCCCTCTTCTTGTACTGCTTCCATTTTTCTAATTTCTCTCAAATGAAAGCGACTATTAGATCAATGTTGCATTGGCATTATCTTGTGAATGCATATGTAATCTCCTACTCCAACATCTCCAAGTGATTAAACCTTATTCAAACTTTAATGTCAATGTTTTCTACTGGTCCACAGCCTCACGACCCCAGTTTACAAACTGTCCCACAATGATTGTGATGGTTGGTCTGCCAGCCAGGGGAAAGACCTACATCTCCAAAAAGTTAACCCGATACCTAAATTGGATTGGAGTCCCAACTCAAGGTGAGTGTATGTATTATGACGTTAATGATCAGCTCTTAATGGCAAGTATTTGATTTTATGTTTGTGGTATATATGTACGTGTATGTACTACATATAAAATTATTTGCTGAGATATCAGCATAATTCACATGTTATACAAACACACACACATACACACACACACACACACACACATATATATATATATATATATATATATATATATAATGCATATGTATATAATGCATATGTATGCACGCACACATATACAATATGTGTATTCATAAAATGAACACATGAAATTATTTGCTATATATAATATGTATCAGCATCATTTAATTTTAAATTAAAAAATATTTCTATAAATGTAGTGAGTAAATATATGTAAAAAAAAATCTGCTAACTAACTTTTATTTTTTGAAAGTCTTTAATTTGGGCCAGTATCGAAGGGAAGTTGTGCAGACATACAAGAACTATGAATTTTTTCGTCCAGACAATGAAGAAGCCATGAAAATCCGCAGGTACAATACATTTAGGATGATAGTATATAACTTCTAAATAAGCAGTGTTATTTGATTATGAACTCTGTCTTGTGTGCATATCTATATATTATGTGTAATTTGTTCAATAATATCAGTGTATTATGTGTTCAGAGCCTGTGCCTCAAATGCTCTTAAGGACATCGCCAATTACTTCAC
Source organism: Sinocyclocheilus anshuiensis (assembly GCF_001515605.1). Classification (NCBI taxonomy): domain Eukaryota; kingdom Metazoa; phylum Chordata; class Actinopteri; order Cypriniformes; family Cyprinidae; genus Sinocyclocheilus; species Sinocyclocheilus anshuiensis. The sequence goes on along the minus strand of NW_015555735.1, from coordinate 56,071 downwards.
TAAGGAGCAGGGACAAGTTGCAGTGAGTCAAGAATGTAATGGCTAGCGGTTCTTCTTGTCTGTCCAAGCTATTCAACTTTTCAAGCTACTATATGAATCTGTCTGACTTTACACTTTACACCCAATACGATTGAGAATTTACCAGCTTAGTCTGTGATTCTCAACATTCTTGTTGCGGAGTCAACCAATCATTGAGGCAAATCAATCTCTGACTAATGCACTTCACAGGTATTTGATGCCACCAATACTACAAGAGAGAGAAGAGGAGTCATCATCAGTTTTGCTAAGGAGAAGGGCTATAAGGCAAGTGCAGGGTTTTGCTTATTCAACAGACTGCATTATGAAAGTCTGCCTCACATCATCTTTGCATTGTATTTAATGTGATGTTTGATGGGATGTTACTTAAAGACTGTAGTTTTCCAAATTATTTTATTAAAAATATGATAGGTACTAGAAGAGATTGTTGTGCTCCAAGTTTAAAAATCAAATGGCCTCAGGTGCGTAGAGCCAAAAAAAGATCAAAACAAAAAAGAAGATTGCTAGCTGCACAGTGAATTAGATCCAGACTGGAGAAGGTCTAGCAAAAATATATTTTATTATATAAACTACAGGGTGCAGATATTAAAAATATGATATAAATGAATGTATTAATTGATGTAAAATATGCAAACCAGAGCCATTCCTCCAGGGGGATCCAGCTATATAAAAACGTGACGGTATGCTTAATGAATTGTTATAATGCAGTAATTAAAAAAAAAAAAAAAAGCGACTGCCTGACCTCTAATCTTAATCTTAATGTTTTATATTCAATATTCATTTTGGAGTAAGATATATTTGGATTACACCATAAATCCAGTGTCGTGTAAAGTATGATTAGTTTTCACCACCTATTCATTTCCATTGTATCCGTGAATGATGATTGACAGTGGTAAAGCTCTGACTTTTTTTTTTTTTAAAGTGGCTTATTCACAGCCAATTGATTTGTTAAAAAGAACTAGACTCCCAGCAGCAATAAATATAATCTGAATATAATTCATTTTTGAACTGAGCAAACCGATTCAGATCAGAGTTTGAATGAGATATCGAGTTGATTGTGTCAGCATGCTTGGCTGCAGGGTAACAATAACAGCAATATAGCGTTTTGTGATGCTTTGGAAAGTAGTTTGTTAATAGAAAGACTACATCATTTTGAAAACAGTGTCATTTAATATTTTATAAAATGATGTGATATTTTGTAAATGATGGTTTAGCAACCAACCTTTCACAAAATATTTTTTATGTGCAGGTGTTTTTCATTGAGTCGTTTTGTGACGACCCAGAAATCATTGAGGCAAATATAATGGTAACATTGTATGTTATTAAACTATTAATAATGTTAGACTATTAAAAATGTTTTAGGATGAGAGAGCTTTTATTATTATTTCCTTTTTTGACAGCAAGTAAAACTGAGCAGCCCGGATTATGAAAACTACGACAAAGAGGAAGCACTGGTGGACTTTCTGAAGCGTATTGATTGTTATAACATGTCCTATGTCCCCCTGGATGAGGAAAAGGACAGGTACACTGCTGCTGATGTTTCAAATGTATTAAGATGTTATGTGCATCATTTCCAACTATTATGAACTTAACATCTTTACTTCCTCTGCTCTGCCTCTCCATTTGTTTCATAGACACCTCTCCTTCATTAAGATCTTTAACGTGGGATCCAGGTACCTCGTCAACTGCGTCCAGGATCACATTCAGAGTCGTATAGTGTATTACCTCATGAACATCCACGTCACACCGCGATCCATTTATCTGAGCCGCCACGGAGAAAGTGAGCTCAACCTGCTTGGAAGAATCGGTGGAGACACAGGCCTCTCTTCACAGGGCCAAAAGGTGATTTAGATCATAAACTAAAAATAAAATCTTGGTCAAATTAGATCAGTTTACGTGTGAATGGGTCAAAGTCAGAGGTGTAAAGAGTACCTAAAAACCATACTTGAGTAAAAGTACAGATACCTTACAGTGAAAATTACTCCACTACACGTTACAAGTCACCAATTCCAAAACAACTTGAGTAAAAGTCTTAAGAGTATCTGATTTTAACAGGTCTTAAGTATTTTACTTATACTAAATATAGGCTCAAAAATGCACTAGTCAAAGAGACATGCCAGTGAAAAACTGTAATGTTGTGGAGAAGTTGGGGAAAATGATAGAGGCAAGGATTTATGTGCAGGCATTTAATGGAAAAACTAGAACAAACAATAAGCCAAAAACCAAAGGGAACAAAGAACAGAATGACTGGCAAAGAGACAACCATTACATTCGGCAACTCACAAGGAACTAAAGAAAAACTAAGGCTATATATACACACAGGGGGCTAACAAGCTTAAAGTCCCCATGAAATCAAAATTAAAGTTTTTTGGGTGTTAGTATCAATATGTTAGTCTTAAGGTTATCTATAAGGCAGTGTGCTCCAAAACAGTGACAAAATT
>NW_015555735.1:53123-53334 GCF_001515605.1 Sinocyclocheilus anshuiensis | reverse complement strand
CACGTTTATTTTCTAAAACCAAAATAAAACTGAACACCTCAAAATTACATAAAAACAAACAAACAAACAAAAAAACATCCTTCAAAAAGGTCTCTTCAGTGTAATGGATAAATAAAATGATGTTAAGTAAAATAAATTTTTTCTCATGTCCTCATCTCATATATATATATATATATATATATATATATATATATACACACAGGTGCATCTC
>NW_015555735.1:34523-52698 GCF_001515605.1 Sinocyclocheilus anshuiensis | reverse complement strand
TGCAGTACTTTCAGTGACCTGTAATAGGCAATATCACGTCTTTTGTAGCAGAAATAAACTGCTGCAGAAAAAGCTAGGTCCATGCAAAATGTAATGTGTAACTGCAACACTCATTTCAAATGTAGTGGAGTAAAGTGTACAGATACTCATTCAAAAATTTAGTGAAGTTGAGAGTAAAAGTTGCTAATATCTTTGATACTCGGTACAACTACAAAGTATCCAAAAAGATACTCAGGTACAGTAACTAATTACATTTACTCCAGTACTTTACACCTCTGGTCAAAGTGTATCCTTGTTGAAGGTGAACATTGTAAATGTCTCACTTTTTTTGAATACCTGTTTTCACAGTCCACACTACAAAGCAAAAATCGCATTTTCACATTCATCACTATGGTCAATTTTTGCTGGAAAAAAAACGCTGTCTCGGTGTAGATGAAAGGCCAAAAACGTAGACCCTTTCAGATGTATCCGGATTAATGTGGATTATAGCCTTAATTCTAGCATAAGACATGCATTTCTGTGATTTCAATCTTCCTTAAACACACAGATATAGACTAGACTTGTGTCTGTTTTGTTGTATAGTATGCCAAGGCCCTTGCAGAGTTCATCAGGGGTCAGTCCATCAAGGACCTGAAGGTGTGGACCAGCCACATGAAGAGGACCATACAGACAGCAGAGGCACTGGGCGTCCCATATGAACAGTGGAAGGCGTTGAACGAAATCGATGCGGTAAGCTTGTCATGCTCTATATATTAATGGTGCATGCACGTGAAATGCAAATGTCAAGAAAAATGGTTGAACTCTGGTACATTGTAAGGGTGTATGTGAGGAGATGACATACGAGGAGATTCAGGCAACCCATCCAGAAGAGTTTGCCTTAAGAGACCAGGACAAGTACCGCTATCGATATCCAAAGGGTGAAGTGAGTTCTTTACACAACACAACTGTGTTAAAATGAGCTTGTGCGAAAATGTGCACTGCTGGTCAAAAATTTGGGATGGTTAAGAATTTTTTTGTTTTTGAAAGGTCTCTTATACTCACAAAGGCTGCATTTGTTTGATCATAAAGACAGTAATGTTTTGAAATAGTATTAGCATTATTGTTATGAATCTAAAATATTAAAATTTAGATTTATTCCTGTGATGGTAAAGTTGAATTTTCAGCAGTCATTACTCCAGTCTTCAGTGTCACATGAACCTTCAGAAATCATTCTAATATGCTAATTTTATTTTATTATTAGCATTTTTTACTGCTTAATATATTTGTGAAAACCGAGATACACGACCGCTCTAAAGTTTGTGGTAAGAAAGATTTAAATAAAATGAAGAAATTAATGTTAATTCAGCAAGGATGCACTAAATTGATCAAAAGTGACAGTAAAGACATTTGCAATGTTACAGAAGATTTCGGTTTCATATAAATGCTTTTTATTCATCAAAGAATCCTAAAAAAATGCATCACATTATATACAAAAATATTAACCAGCAAAAACTTTTCAACATTGATAATAATAAGAACCATTATTATAATTAAGCACCAACAGTAATTGATAGTACTAAATCAACATATTAGGATCATGTGACCGCTTAAGACCGGAGTAACAGTTGCTGAAAGTTCAGCATTGCCATCACACAAATAAATGACATTTTTAAATATATTAAAATTGAAAATGGTTATTTCAAACTGCAGTATTTCACAATATTACTATTTACAGTAGTTTTTTCCTTTTCTGTGTTCTGCAGTCGTATGAAGACCTGGTGCACCGTCTAGAGCCAGTCATAATGGAGCTTGAGAGACAAGAGAATGTGCTGGTCATCTGCCACCAGGCAGTCATGCGTTGTCTACTGGCCTACTTTCTGGACAAAAGTGCAGGTCTAAACCAAAAACAGCCAGCAATTACTGTCACTGACTATGAAAAAAAACATTGTCACTGTCATAGCATCTTTCATGCAAATTATACATCTCTGATTTCTCCACAGATGATCTACCGTATCTAAAGTGTCCTTTGCATACTGTTCTCAAACTAACTCCATTAGCTTACGGTGAGTAGGCATAGCCATGTTTATTTCAAACATGGCTCTGTTCATGATTAGGGTCTAATTTGGGGTCTTCAGTTTGAGAGAACTATTCTGTAGATATGTTAGAGAAACAGTTATGATAAAATGAACCCAGCATGAAAAGTAGTTTTTGGCCAGTACCACCTTCTTTACTATATTAATGAAAACCCACAAAATAACATTAGAATTCCGACATAATCTGTTGAAATGATATTTAGCTGATTGGACGCAAACCTGCTACTACATGATTCTCCCTCATTACATTATTAATGAAAAGTACTACACATAATATGAGTATAGCATGTTCTTTTATGCCCTCCTTGCAGGATGTAAAGTGGAGTCCTTCTATTTAAACATCCAAGCAGTGAACACACACAGGGACAGACCCACAGTAAGTCATGAAACCCTCTGGAAAGATGAAGAATTTTAATCGCTGATCAGTGTCTAAAAGCGATTTCTTATTTGCATTCCAGAATGTGAATGTCGCAAGAAAGCCAGAAGAAGCACTACAGACTGTACCTGAACATCTATAATCATAAAAAAATCTTAAATTTGCCATTTTTGCACAATTAATCTACACATAGATTGTGCAAATGGATAACAAGGTGGGATGAAGGAATTTAAAAGGACATGAGAATATGTTTCCATTAAGATTATCAAGGTCTGCAAACACAAAAGTGGGATCCAAAAGTCTGAGACCACATCTGTTTTTTTTTCTTCTCAAAAAATGTAATGTAATGATTTTTAATTTTTATTTCCAATTCAACTCTTCATTCAAATTTTGTGGTTAATATGAATTTTCCTTACAAATTATATTGATGTATTAAATTAGAAAACTCGGACCAGAATTTTTGTGCATTTTCACTAGGGCTCTCAGACTTTTGAATTGTACTTTAGTTTTTCAAACTAAACTGTGAAAATCAAATATGTTTGTACTTTGTTGATAAGATGGTTGCATTGGCCTAATGTTTTTAGTTAAAATGGATGTTGCAACTAAAGATAACTTTGACCTTTTACTAGTTTAAAATGTTTAGTTAGAACAGGTAAAATCCCCATTGTGTTAAAGTGCATAGACTTTATTTTATTAATTTTAATATTGTGTTCAAAGATCTGGGCAATAATACCCTTTTATGCATTCATAAAGTACAGTAATCAGAAGACGATTCAGTTAGTTAACAGCACCATGGACAGCAACCAAACAAATCAATCTATATTTGTCGTCACAGTATCTCACAATACCATTCTCAAGCCACTTTACTCCTCACACTTCATTATTTGTTAGTATGTTCACGAGCGCCTGTCCAAAAACCTTCTCCAACCTAACCGAGATGTCTAGAATAAACATTCAGTATCCAAATACTTCAAATTTGGTGACAGTGATGCGGTTTTAGAACAATTTGTAACGACTGGAAGGCTTCTGGCAGCAATCTTCGGAAATGTAGGCATTCACGGGGTTAAGGGTTCGTGTTTTTGTTTTCGTGCCCCCAAAACCGTGGCGAGGCTTTGCGAAATTTCCAGTATGCACACGTGAAAAGAGCTCCCCTTGAAACCCACAAATACCTGCGCATGATTGAAACTCATTTGTCATTATAACCAAGTTATTTTTCCAGTCTAAATGAGCATCCATCTCTCTTATGGCATTATCGTGGCTTCAGTATCATTTTTAGGATCAGTTTGGAAGGGAGGGGGCAATACTGCCCCTTTTACAAACAACTTTGTGCCGTAAAATGTGAAGTTAGTGGAAGAACTTACGCACTCGCCTTACGGGCAAAACAGTGGTTTTGGCTTTACCACGCAATCTGAAAGCATGGATGTTAAACTGGATTTGACTATCCACGCTGTCTTTTTCATCCTACTTACTGTTGTTCCTTTTGGATGTGAGCATTTCGACGCGCAATCAGTTCCTCTGCAGGTATGTGTAATTGGTAATAGCGTTATTGTTCATAATTTTACACTTAAACATTATTTGCCCTATTGTTCTGTGACATTTTCCTCTGATAAGTAAAATATGAAGTTTGTCTTGAGTGACTGATAGTATTTGGCGCGACACAAACACTAAAAACAACGCCTCGTCACATGCGCGCGAAAACACACAGTCTGAATCAACATTTAAGAATTTCTGTACCAGTGGAATGTTATTTCGTTATTAGAATTTTATGTAGTTTATCTACTTATAGAATCTTTTTATATTGTATTTGGATGCTTTAGGAAACGGAAGGGAGGTAAATAACATCATCTGTTTACAATCCTTTTGGTAATTGTAATAGTCTTATTGTTTGCAACATTGTGTGTTTTAAAGATGTAGTTTTTATTGTGTGTTACACTGGAATCTTAAAAAGTTGTAATAAAGATTCCCACTAGGTTCCAAAGTATCATCATCTGTTTACAATCCTTTTGGTAATTGTAATAGTCTTATTGTTTGCAACATTGTGTGTTTTAAAGATGTAGTTTTTATTGTGTTGTTACACTGGAATCTTAAAAAGTTGTAATAAAGATTCCCACTAGGTTCCAAAGTACGTGAGACATTCAAATTGTTATTCTGTACGAATTTCTTATTGCATTCCTTCTGGGCTTTTGAGTCAAATAAGGAAAACGTAAAGAAAAGGAAGGATAACATTCAGGTGTTGTCCTTTAAGATTACTGTATTCACTTATTATGCCCATTAACAGGCTTTCAAGTCATAATTATTTAGCAACTGTTTTATCTCAAAATTTGTTTTAATAAACCTGTGTCACAGCAGGTTCGTTTAAAGACTGTACTGGAAAGTTATAGTAGCAAAGACGCATCTTTCCATATTTAGCTTTTCGTTTGTGTTTACAGCAATCTCCTGGAGATGTGGTAATATATTGGCACAGCAGTGAATTATGTGTAAATCATCCAGTGGCCTTGTGTGTACAGTACTGACATTTAGTTCCATTTCCACCCCTTTCATGAATAACTTTGATTCAGTCTATTTCAATGTAAGTTCAAGACCAAACCACTGGCATCTGAAATACTGGGAGTATTTCAAACTATTTTTACTTCAAAGGTAATTTGTGGTTGGTAATGTATTAGTTAATGAAGTTTATATGAATAATACAGTTTGTATGCATATTTAAAGGTGAATGGCACTAAGGAATGAGGTTTGTTTTGTGATGCATATATTTATAACACCTATCTGGAATTAATTATTTAATTTTATGTGACACTTTTACTGAATGTAATGTAAAAGTTCATCATACACTCTGGATAGGAGCTATCAAGAAAATAACTAGGCCTCACATATTATTTTATACTTTTTAGAGACTGAGACGTCAGGCCTCAACAGCAAGACCAGCAGTAAGTATGAGAGAAAAAAGCTATGTGTTTGCGTTCTGCTAAACTGTAAATATTAAGATAAATGCGGTGTTTTGTTTTGTTTTGCTTTGGTTTATTTTGAAATACCATAAAGCACCAAATAGTGTTCTAGCCTTTTGACCCATGGGTTCCTTTTCATTTTAAAAATATGCACAAACATGAATTTGATGCCTTAGAAACCAGATGTTTATTCGTATAAAACGCATGAGAATGTTTACATGAGTTAGAAGCAATATGAGCTAAACAATCCAGATCAGTCACTGGAGACAGAGAGCAGAAGCAGACTTAAATGATAATGTTGACATTATTCTTTGTTATTTATTTATTATAAGTTTTTTTTAACAAGATATTCTATAATCTTAAATATTTACTGTCAGACACTCAGACCCAGGATAATATCTTTTAGTCTTCATAGTTTTTAATTTGTAGATCTGGCTAATTGTGTTAATATTTGTTTCTGTCACTTAATCTTGTTTTTAAATTATATACACAGCTTCTTTGAGCATATGCTGTTGCATGCAGTGCATGAAAGGGTGCTCAGATAGACTGGCTTTTCTGTAGCCAGACCAATGTGGTCTGAATCAGTCAGGTCATCAAGTAAACAGATTGAGATGTGAGAAATCAAAATGAACATTCTAATCATACAAATTGTTCAATAAAGTCCTGTCGTGTTTTAAATGGATGTTTTTTCAGCGAATTCCTTAGCAAACCTGCAAATATTCATGTTCATGTGCACAGCTTTTTTATATCTGAGATTTTAAGAAAAATGAAAGATTTAAAAAATAAATAATGTGGCTTGGCATATCAGTGTATTATTCTGGTGTTTGTTGTGCCCTTAGCTCAAGGTGACGGATTACCATGTGCGAAGTTCTGTAGTGTCTCGCTATGCTGTAACCACAGTAGAAAGCACCATATGGAACCAACTCCACACTACTAAAGAGGCGGCCTTTGAGGTGGATTTATCTTCATCTGCATTTATTTCCAACTTTACCATGTGAGTCAAAAATTACACCACAGTCTTTGTTATTCTGGCTGTCAAATCAGTTTAAAAACAGTGAAATTGCAATTAAATTGAGTATCGTTTGGCTTAAGTTTGAAGTTTTCCCTGAATAGACACAGCAGGTTTATAATTGTACTAGTGATTTGTTGACGTGGAAAGAAGTGCTTTGTGATCAAAAGGGATTTTTTAATGCTCCGATCTAATTTACAGAAATAATTAAAGGATTACTTCACTTAAATGTTAAAGTTCTGTTATCGTTTACTTACCCACACGCTGTTTCAAAAATGACTTCATTCTCTGTTCTTCTGTTAAGAAGAGACATTTTTCTTAGAGACATTTTTAATAACCCCAGTCGTACTATTCAAGGTAGTTACATGAATGGGAACTTTCAAGCTGTAAAAATGACACAAAAGCATCATAAGTGACACTAGTTTCTAAATCTTCTGGAACCATATGATCTTTTTGTGTGACAAACACGCTTATATTTGAGACAAAAATATCAGTGTCTGGCCTCCTTGGTACATCCATGAGAAAAGTAGCAATGTCCAATGTGTGAACAATTCATTCTTTTGAGTTAGTTTAAGTCAATGAATCAGTTGATCTGGGTCATAAACCTTGAATGATTCATTCATAAATTGGACTGATCTGTTCATCTCACTGATCCAGATTCAGCGGTTCTTGAGTTAAGATCTCAAAGAAGGGGAAGATATCAAGTGAATGGCAATGTAAATATAGTCTGATTGTCACTCAGAGCTTTTGTATGGCTTGTGAATAGTCATATAGACCATATTTTTTAAATCATATTTTAAGGTGCTTTTGCATCCGTTTTGAAGCTTGAAAGCTTCAGTCCCCACTGATTGTAATTGCATGGAATACAGCGACCAACACATTATTTAGAATTTCTACTTTTGTGTTATACAGAAGAAAGAAAGTCATACCAGTTTTTGAGCCACTTGAGAGTGAATAAATAATGAAGAACTGTCCTTGTAACTTTCACTTTATTCTATCAGTTGTAAAAAAAATGTTTGTACAAATTAAGAAACATAGAAAAGGACACTGGAATGGAGCAAAAAAAAAAAAAGAACAAAAAGGACCTAGCAATCATATTTGTTAACCAGAGTAAAAGTTCCGTAAACCTCTTTTCCAGAAATGCTAAATATAAATAATTTCCCACAAATAAGGCTCCATAACAGCTTGATAAAGCACACAGGGGCTGGATTTGGAAGCGGACGTGGGTCAAAAGTAAAGAACGTTCAGGCCAGATGAATAGCAGGCTTTGTCAAGAAAACTCAGAAAGCTAATAGAGAAAATGATGAGAACTGGCTCTGTTCACTCTCCCTTTTACCCAGCAGAGTTTACCAAGGCACACGGCCAAGGTACACACGCTCACACATTTAGGTGCATATAAATACACACACATGCGAGAAGAATGCACACGTATCCATCAACAAAGTAGGGCTTCAAGTTTCAATGTACATTACAGATGTATACACACCCTCAAAAAATTCACACAAATACAGACAGACACTTCCATCAGGCTCTGTATTTTTTCAAATAGCTGCGGCAAATGTGTTTCTTTCGTGCAGTAGCGTTTGTTAAACCGTGACTGAGAGCTCTGTGTTCACAGTGTCACATGCACAGCCATCCCAGACCTCTCAGTGCCACACATACATACAGGCGCCTCATTTTCCACTGTGCTTTAAACTGTCCATTCACCCTGATCTTATTCAAACAAGCTCTTTTTCAAGGCTGTTGGTTTATTTTGGTTGGTTCTTGTTGACTTTTATTTAAATATATTTGCTTATAGGGGCTGACCTTACTTTAGCATTTTCTCAGCTTGACCCTCATGTAAAGACATAAAGAGAGTATGGATAGCTTCGTGTGGGTGAACTCCTTAGCGTTTATGCAGGGGAAATGCTCCTGAACTGAGCGTTAAGGGGATTTTGGAACTGCTATGTATTGCGAGAGTTTCACAGTAATTATGGTTTGTGAGGGAAATTACATTTTCTTTTTGCCGCGATCCATTTCCACTTGTTTTTGTGAGTTTAAATTAAGAAATACAAAACGCAATGGCAAAAAATCCACAGACCAAATGAAATGCACAGTTCAAGGTCCTTTGAACAAAAATGTATTCCTGAAGATTTACATAAAGGTGACAACAAAAACTAAAGTGCACAAACAAAAAAGTGAACAGATTTTGAAGATACCTGATGAAGGTCATGCGACCGAAATCGTAAATAAATGTTTTTGAATAAGTTTGGTAGTGTGCGGGATTTGTTTTCCTAATTTGCTGCTTATTAATAGCTAGTAGGTAGTTTTTAAGTTTAGGTATTGAGTAGGATTAGGGATGTCGAAAACGGTCATGCAGAATATGTGCTTTATAAGTGCTAATAAACAGCCAATATGTTAATAATAGGCATACTAATAAGCAACTAGTTATTAGTGAGAATTGGTCCCTATACTAAAGTGTTACCCTTTTTTATTACCTTTTATGATGGATAGGATGTGTTTATAAACCAGTGAGAAGTGGTTTTGCCACCAGCATATCACAGATGTATGAACTAGACTGTCTGTATGATTATCAAAATATTAATGTTTTCTGCTTTGATTTGTCTTTATTTATATCCAGCACCTCAAATGGTAAGGTGTATGTGGCTCAGGTGAAGAAGAGAACTGATGCCAGGAAGATCTATGACAACGCTAAGAAGCAGGGGAAAATGGCAGGACTTGTTGCTACCAAGTCAGTCCAAATTTTGTTTAATACCTTCTCCACCGGGACTTGCTTTTAGCAGAATCCCAGTGTGCAGCCATCCACTAAAAACTGCAAAAGGCTGTTTCATTTACTCTTCACTTTTGACCCAACGAACATGCTGTTTTGGAAATGAATGTGTTGACAAAATATCTACAGTTTTTCTCATACACTTGCACACCTGGAATCTGATTAACTTCTGTTGTATTCCAAAGGGAACGTGAGATAGAGAAGTTCCGTGTTGCAGTTAACGTGCCTCCTGGAACTCGTGTTTCATTCTCACTGACTTATGAGGAGCTGTTATCACGACGTCTCGGCCGTTATGAGCTGTCTCTGGGTCTACGGCCTAGCCAACCTGTGCAGAACATCTCCCTGGATGTCAGCATATCAGAGCGGACAGGCATCAGCTTTATCAGAGCTCTGCCACTGCGAACCAGCCGACTGCTAACCAACAATGCTCAAGGTACCCTAAAAGAACCACTTCTGTCATGTCAATGCTTCAGAACAAACAATCACAAAACATGTGGTTTATCTCCTTTTCACTGATCTTTCAGTGGATGCAGATCCTCCTCCATCAACCAAGGTCGAGAAGAATCCTTACTGCGCACATGTGCACTATACTCCCACCATACAGCAACAGAAGAACATCTCCCCCAGAGGTCTCAATGCAGACTTCATCATTCAGTATGACGTGGAGCTCAAAGACCCCATGGGGGACATCCAGGTCTTCACACTAATGTATCTGATTGGTGGTACCAGAATAGCAGTGGTCCTGGTGTAGCATTGTAATGTTTTCTCTTGTTTTTTTTTACTCCAGGTGGATGATGGCTACTTTGTTCATTACTTTGCACCTCGAGGGCTTCCTGTAGTTCCTAAAGATGTCATCTTTGTCATTGACATCAGCGGCTCTATGATTGGCACAAAAATTAAGCAGGTAGCATGTCAGCCAACTCAAAACCACAACTTATTGAGAATGAGATAAAGAACAATGAATGATGTATTTCTCCACTGTGTTTTACATCAGACAAAGGCAGCCATGACCACCATACTGAGTGACCTACGTGAGGGAGATTACTTCAATCTCATCACTTTCTCAGATAAGGTCCACACCTGGAAGAAAGGCCGCACTGTGCGGGCCACTCGGCAAAATGTGCGGGATGCCAAGGAATTTGTCAGGAAGATAATCGCAGAGGGCTGTAGGTGTTTCTTCTGTATCTTAAAAAAGTATTTATATTATTCAAAATAATAACATTATTTCCTGCAGAATTCTGTTTTTGATATATTTATTTTTATAAAATGTATTTAACATTTACATATTTAATTATAATTTATCCATAATAAAAAAAAAATATATATATAGTCATTAAAATATATTTAATAACTGTTGCAAATGTGTACATTTAACTGTTATACTAACAATGAGTCAGTAGAATGATACTGATAGTTTCATAAACCTTAAGTACATTTGCTTCATTTCAAGACAGACATCTATTAATGATAACTTGATGTTCAGTAAGTGAGTCAGATTGGTTTAGTGATTCAGTAACCGCTAATTAATTAATTGAGTTCAGTGACTGATTCAAACTAGTAACCCATAGTTCTTTTTTTAACAGCTATCAAAGGATGATGATGTTTGTGAATCATATTTTCATACATGCTGTTTTTTTTTTTAACTCAATAGAAAGATATGTTTTTGCCTTTATTTTGTGGTACACTATTTTATGTCATCACAATCAATTCGGACTGGAAACTCTGGGAATATGTTTTTATGCAATTTATGTTGCTGTGAATCTAGAGATAAAACAGCCACAGTGAAGATTCAGTTATGCGAGAAATACTGTAATAACTTTTTTCTCCTTACACCAGGGACAAACATCAATGCAGCTCTACTGTCTGCGGCCCAGTTGCTAAATCCATCCTCACACTCGTCTTCATCCACTGGTCTTGCGCCTTCGTCTCACCGTGTTCCCATGATCATCTTCCTGACTGATGGAGAAGCCACTATTGGGGAGACAGAACCAGATGTGATTCTGCGCAATGCACAGAATGCTTTGGGTTTAGCTTCGTTATTTGGCCTGGCCTTTGGAGATGATGCTGATTTTCCAATGTTGAGAAGGCTGGCATTGGAGAATCGGGGTGTGGCTCGGATGGTAAGTGGCCTTCTACGAGTATGCCTATACAAGAAATGCTGAAAGAGTCTCCAGTGTTTCTGGAACACACAAACTCAATTAAAGGGATAGCTCACCCAAAAATGCAAACTACCCCATGATTTACTCACCCTCAAGCCGTCCTAGGTGTATATGATTTTCTTCTTTCAGATGAATACAGTTGGAGTTATATTAAAAAAATGTCCTGGCTCTTCCAAGCTTTATAATGGCAGTGAATGGTGGTTGAGATTTTGAAGCCCAAGAAGTGTATCCATCCATCATAAAAAGTACTTCATACCGTTTCGGGGGTTAATGAAAGATAAAGCCAGGACATTTCTTTTTAAAATATAACTCCAATTGTATTTGTCTGAAAGAAGAAAGTAATATACACCTAGAATGACTTGAGTGTAATTTTCATTTTGGGGTGAAAAATCTCTTTAAGCAATTACAAACAATCAAAAATCCCAGTGCTGTTGGACTGTATATCAGTGCTCCTGGAATGACATTCAGCCAATCAGATTTGAGGACTGTAACTGTATAATAAGAATTAGAATATTTTATTTAAATTATTTACATTAAATTGTGTAAATGAAATAATAATAAATATTTTAATTTGTTTGTTGTCTTTCAGGTATATGAGGATGATGATGCAGCTGTCCAGTTGAAAAGTTTCTATGATGAAGTCGCTAGCCCTCTGCTTTCAGATATCCAGCTGTCCTATCTAGACGATCAGGTGTACGATATCACTCGCTCTCTGTTCCCCAACTACTTCCAGGGCTCTGAATTGGTAGTCACAGGTCGACTTAAGCCAGGTGTACAGGATCTAAAGGTTACCTTAACAGCAAACGATTCAAAGCAGAAAGTCAAAGTGGAGAATGAGCTACCATTGGGCAAAGCAGTTGTAAATGGCACAGAACCATCTCTGGGCTGTGCACAGGCACTGGATGGCATTCCTAGCTTTGTGCATCGGCTCTGGGCTTATTTCACAATCAAAGAGTTGCTCTTGGCTAAAATTAACACCTCGGATGTGTTCATACAGAGTCTTCTTGTAGATAAAGCCACCAATCTTTCGCTGAAGTACAATTTTGTAACACCAGTCACATCGTTGGTTGTGATCAAACCAGATATCGATGAACCCGAACCTACTATTAGCTCTTCTGTTGTGGCTACTACTAGCAAGACGTCAACTAGTACTATAGCAGGTTCTACAAACGCGATGAATCAGACCTCTCATGCTGCACCTAAAATATCTTCCACATCTGCAACAGGAAACAAAAAATCCAGCTCGTTCTCACTTCCAAAAACAAGCAAACCTCCTGTCACCAAATCTGTACGAGCACATCCACCACCCTCAGGGCTTCACACCACAGGTCGACCTCCCAACACTTCTGTTTCCCTTAACAAAACAATCCCTCCTCCATCACCTAAGAAGACCACTACAGGAGCACTTAAGCCCACCTCTACCCCACTTTCCAGCAAGCCATCCTCCTCGCCTCCAAGCACCATCAAAACCACACCAGCCTTGGCTAAGATTTCAAACATACCTGTCAGTACAGCGAAAACCACTTCTTCCTCTCCGCCAGTCAAAAGCACAACATTAGCCACCTTAGTCAAAACTGCACCATCTGTGGTGAAAGACTCTTCCTCAGATGTTGAGAACTCTACTACCTCAGGACTCACAATGCTTGAGCAGGGCAAACAAACATTAACCTCCACAGCATCTACCACAGATGCTAATTCAGACATTCAGGTTGAACTGGAAGTGGCCACACTGATGGCTCCTTCGTTTCTGCCAATGCCAGGAATGACAGATGCACCAAAGTTGTGGGAAGCCTCTCGTTTTCTGGGTGAGTTCCTTCTAAGGAACAGAAGCTGACATTTTAGCCACAATTTTGCAGATATTTGGTAGTTTTTTGTTCTTTGAATGTTACATACATTTCAAATGAATGACCAAAGTGCCATTGAATGTAATGGTTGTTTTTGTGTCCTCTATTTTCCATTCTTCTCTGTCCATCAGATGTGTCCTCATCCATCCAGATTCAGAGGAAAGGTAATGCAGTCCATTTTATTTTCATTCTACTTCTTTGGTTTAGACACCGTATGTGTCCACTAGGGCAGATTAAGTAGTGCTGAACATTCATCTACAATGAATTTTCTATAGCTACATACCAGTTGACAGGGTCTCTACTCAGTGTTCACTTCTCTTCCAATGGTATCTGTTTAAGTTCACTTTACTTGATAAAATGTACGTTTAGTCTGTCATGTCTTGCACACAACTGTGTACAAACCATACCTGGAACTAATTAAACTGAATAATAATGCTGGAAACTCCTTTTCACGTTACTTCATGCAACAGTTCTTTCTGGTCCTTGAATCTGATTGGCTGAGAGGAGTGCGATATTCTACTGATAACAGAGCTCCAACCATTTGTATCACACCGCTTGCAGTATTTCTCACACTATAATTTAAAAAATAATGCTGTTTTTGTGTCATGGAATGTAGTTTTAAGAGTTTTTTAGGCAAGAACGTACTTGTGTAGATGTCAAATATGCAGTTTGTTAATAAAGATAACATTTATTTGAAAATTTGCTTCCACGTTTTCAGAGATGTGAGCTCCAGTGTGTCGTTGGCCGTTCAGTGCTCATAAACCTGCCAAGAGCAGTCTTACCTCAGGCAACTCTTCTGGAATGTGCCGCTGGCTTTGATGTCTCTATAGTGGTTAAACATGAGATATAATTTGTTTTGGGTAAATCTAACGGGCAGTCTTTGGTCTCATTAATCTATTATTTGTTCCAGAGCAAATAGTTTTGGCTGAGGGGAAAATCTTATCACGTTATATTTTATGTAACTTTAATGCTGTATGTTGTGTCTTGTGTATTTAATCACTCGTGCTGTTGAACTGTTGTATAAATGCAATATCACATTCATAGCTGTGCGATATGGCTGTATATCGGCATGCTGTGATTACCTATGGCCGAATCACACCATGCCAATATACAGCCATAATGCACTGCTACTCGTTTGATATCGCTGATTTAAGTATTGGAGTGATGCACAGTGATTGGTGGGTAAATTTACCTCTACACTTACTTTTGAAGTGAAGTGTTGATGTCCCCTTATTTCCTATTCTGTTTGCTGTGCCCTTCGAACTGAACATGTATGCTCTCTTAGTATTAGAATCTCACTTAAGATGGCAGTATACACTATGAAGTCCACTTCGCAGGGCACTTATGGTCAAAGGAAACGTGTCTTATTGTGGGAATGAATGCAGAGCAATTACTGAGAGTGCCAAAAATGTGGCAAACATTCAGGTTTATGCTGTTAACAGGAGGAAAACAAAGTGGCAGCCATAAAGCCGAGTGGACACATACGGTCAAGGTGAAATTAGGGTAAAGTTGTATCTTCCTTGATTGTGTTTCTTGATCTTTTATACAGATATTGAACTTCTTAAAGGTAAGTTATACATTTTCAAATGCTAAATCAGTTTGACACTGATTCCAAATATAAACAATAACTTCCTAAACATGAATCAAATTAAGCCAAAGCTGCATCATGACCTTTTTTTGCAGATTATGATACAGCACATGACTACGACTATGACTACAACATCCATTATGAGTCATGTGAGTTAAAAACATTACAAATTTTAGCTTGGTCTACTTTTTCAGCTACCAGGAATTATGATGTAGTTTTTGGATTTGTTAATTTTTCTTTCAGATTCTGATGCTGAAGTGTCTGGTAAGCACTTCCTTCATTTATCAATTCATAATCTGTGTTTGTGCAATAAAAAAAACCTTTAGAAATGCAGTGCAACTACATTCATTAACTTGTAATAAGCAGCACATTTTACTGTAGTATGTCTTCAATTTCAACAGACCCAGATAACCAACCCAGTTTAAGTTCAATTAGAGTGTTCTCCTCCTCAGGTATGACTCAAGGACAGAATATCTTATGAAATATTAAATTTTTCCTTTAGCTATTTTTGCACATTTAAAGTTAAATATAAAATTATAATCTCATTAACATAAGAGTATTTTGTGTCTCTGAAAGTGGATGGAGACCCACATTTTGTTGTTCAGCTCCCAAAGCTCCATCAGAACTTGTGTTTTACCATCGATGGCAGGGCTGATGATGTACTACGGCTTCTTGTGGACCCAGACAAAGGTGGTTTTACGGTTTTACATCCAATATATAGCTTATTGTTTAGATACTCTTTTAACATGATTGATGTCTCTTGTTCCTGTTTTATACTGTTAGGCATTATTGTGGATGGGCATTTAATGCTGGCTCCTTCTAAAGAGGGGCTGGAGAATCGTACTCGTACCTTCTTCGACAGGATTTCCATCACTGCAGCCAAAGGTGCCATTATGATCACATTAACACTGGACTCAGTACAAGTGGAAGTGGATGGGAAGGAAATTGAGATGCTGCCCATCAATCAGAGAGGATCTGTGGAGCGGCATGGCATGAGAATTACGGTTGAAGAACACCAAAGCTGTTGGATTGAGCTCGGGGTTGGTGTTCAGTTCCTCATTCTCTTCCATCACTACAACCATCCCAAATACTTTCAAATGGAGCACCTGGGCTTCTATATTGCAGATGGAAAGGGGCTTTCTCATCTCACTCATGGGCTGTTGGGTAGGTAACACCATTTCTCTTTTTTTTTAAAAATCTTATTCAGTGAGGTGTCAAATGGTTATTCAGCCATATTTTGCCATTTTTGAGATCTTGTATGGGTATTTATTTCCAGGCCAGTTTCAACATACCCTTATGGAGGTCATAAGGGTTTCAAGGGATCAAGCTGGTTTCCATCATGCACAAACAAATAAGAACACTTCACAGGCCATGGGTTTGCTAAAGAAAGGAGACGAGCATTTTCCTGTCTCTCTACAAGACAAGATTCTGAAGGACTCATCCAGGAAGCGACACTCAGCTCAATGTTGGGAAGTGCCAAAGGTAGATGTAGACAGACTTCTGGGCCAGTCCTATGAGAGCTATGTCGTGGATCACCAGTAGATAACCTTCATACCATGTCTCCACATCTACAGAGTTATGAAAGGTACAGAAAAGACACTGGAACTTGAATCTTTTTCTTTTTGACAAGTGAAAAAACTGATGGGGGAGAGAATAGGAATATACACAAGCTGTGATGAACTGAAGGATGTTTCTGAAGCATTGACTGGTCCAAATATTTACATTTGAACATAATGGTACAATACCATTCAAAGGTTTGTGGTCAGTAAGATTTGTTTTTGAAAGAAATCACTTGTATTCTGCAAGTATGCTTTCAGTTGACCAAAAGTGACGGTAAAGACATTTATAATGTTAAAACAATTTGTTTCAAATAAATTAAATTGAACTAATAATTCATCCAAGAATCCTGGACAAAAAAATCCCTGAAGACTTGAGTAATGGCTTTGCCATTACAGGAATAAATTACTTTTTAAAGTATATATATATATATATATATATATATATATATACACTGTATTTTTGATTAAATAAATGCTTCCTTGGTGAGCATAAGAGTTTTCTTTCAAAAACATAAAAAAATCTTGCTGTTATTAGTGCATTTTTATCAGTAAATTCACAGTAATCAAATATTTTTTTCTAATCTTCCAGCTAGTTTGCATAAATATGTATGTGTGTATATATATATATATATATGCCTTCATTTAAAATAATATACAGGAATTGTGTAGTGATTATATAATATTGTATATTAGTAATGAATATTGAATGCCTTACTTTGTCCTGTTAGGAAAGGAAATCTTTCTTCATGTGCCAATAACCAAACGTAACCAAAGAAAGACTGAGTTTCATTTTATTCATATTTATTTTTGTTGCACAAGACTGCTCAAACACGAGATGAAATTCACAACTTAAAATTGTCGAGTTTGTGTGTCAGTTTTTTATAAGATGTTTAGTTGTTTCAACATTGAAAATGAAAGACAAAATGAAAATAAATACAGTACAAAACAGTTAATCCAAACATATGCGACAATATGCTGGAGAGGTGCAAAACATAACCAATATAGCAATGCAGCGTAATTATATTTGATTCCAGTTATCATTAATTCACAATCTAATTTGTGCACTATAAGGAAGAGAGTTCAAGACCTGTATGTTTCTATGTGAATCTATAAGGCCATAAGTGACTTTGGCCCAATAAAATTCAAGAATGTAATGAAACGGTCACACTCCTTGTTTTACATAAAAAAAAAATAAAGAGGGGGGAAAAACTACAGTCAAAGTCTTTTTCTGAGCAAAGGTGAGTATGGAAAACATGAGAATGCTTGTATATTCTACACTGAAAGCTGTACAGAGAGTTCAAACAGCACACCATTATCATCTGCTCCAGACTAACTATTGATGGCAATTCAAATCATTTGAAAACAAAAACAAGCATGATTAGAGATATAAGGAATGGTGAAAATGACCAGTCATTGTTCAATACTAAGTTTGTCGTCTTGTAGTTTCTAACAGCCAAGTGTAAATGCAAAGACTACATGTGTCAAACACAGATAAAACCGAAATCAAAGATGCAGATTGATTGCATGATGCAGTGAGAATCTTTACAGTACACAGAGAGAGGCATAGTGTTCATCACAATTCAAAGAGCATGTATGTATTTAGTAGACTGGAGTCAGCCCGGTTTACAAAAGCCAGAATACCAATGGATATGGCTACTATCAAATACCAAAGGATCTGATACTCCTTAAAGTCACATTATCGTTTTCTTCTGCAGCTGTGGGAGTGAAAATTGCTTCCACATTCTTATTAAGACTCCGTAACAGACTAAGTAATCGACTCATGTTTGCACACATTTGCATTCGATAACAGCTGTCCATATCGGTTTTCACTACAAACAAAATGAATGATAGCA
>NW_015555735.1:4184-34416 GCF_001515605.1 Sinocyclocheilus anshuiensis | reverse complement strand
ATGTGGAATAAGGTCATTAGAAATTGTGAGGACATACAACGTTTTTAAGAGTTAGCACAAAGACTGTTAGTTACAAGTGAATGGCTTACAGTTTGCTTCTATACTGCATATTATACATCTCATTCAATTTAGTTGTCCAAAAAATAAAAATAAAATCAATAATAAAAAAAAATTAAATAACTTTTAAGACCAGTGAGTTAAAAGAGCGGAAAGATCGTGAATAGGAAATGCAATGATATGAGACAGTCAGCTCAGGTTTTGATTGCTGGATCTAGCAAAGTCAGATTTACTTTTGTACAACTTTGTGTTTTAAATATTATCAATATCATATTACATCCTTTTTCCAGGTGTCAAACTGTAGTGTTTAATGGTGAGTGTTTAATGATCTTACTATATGTTTGTCAGTGACACTTTCTTAAATTACAGGAAGGCTGCTGTTCACATGAAGCTGTTAAATGTCAAAGTGACGACAGTTTGATAAACTAACAGTCTGAGGACAGTTGGGGATACTTCACGAAAGTTGATGAGAAATTGTTTTAAATCTCCTTCAGTATTCGAGGAATCGTTCACATGTATGGGCTTCAGTCAAAGACGATATTCAGAGAACAGAAAGACACGTTTCACTTCAACAGGATATTTTGCGCAAACGATGCATACTGCTTGTGTAAGAATCTAACATAGCATGTTGGTGCGAGCCCACTTTGTAGTGCAGAGTTGTGGAATGTGAGCGATGAAGACACGTTTCACTTCAACAGGATATTTTGCGCAAACGATGCATACTGCTTGTGTAAGAATCTATCATAGCATGTTGGTGCGAGCCCACTTTGTAGTGCAGAGTTGTGGAATGTGAGCGATAGAGTGTGTCTGTGTGCTGAACTGAAGGTATCTGAACAGAGACACCGGAGGGGTGTGGAGACAATGAGCAAAGAGCACTCTGGGAAAGATAAGGTAGGTTGAAAGAGATTTACAGCGTTGTGGATTCTGTTCTGCGTAACCTCTGTACCCAGCCAGGTAAATCCCGTTCAGCCCGCCTCATCTCTCCCTCCATATGATCATTGCCTTCTCCACCCTTCACTGCTCGCCCTCGCCAAAGACGTCGTTCTGTTTACGCTTCATGTTCTCAAAGTCGAAGTCACTGCCTGTCATGCGCTTGTAGATGTCCTTGATGTCGTTACAAGTTGTTTCAAAATGAGTGGTGGCATCGTAGGACCGTGATGCAAAAATCTGAAGAAAAAAAAAGACAACAAAAAAATTATTTGTTTTTGAATAATGCCCAGCAGTGCCTTATTTAAAGAAATTACTGTGAAGCCAGTCATTGTTAACTAAAACTATTAAAATAGTTTAATTGAAATAAAGCTGAAATAAAATTAAATATAAACAGATGAAAAACGTAAGTACTAAGTTGAAGTACTAAAATGAAACCTAAAACTGAAACAAAAATAAAGCTAAATAGAAATATTAAAAAAATTAAACTATTAAAATCATTTTTGTTGACTGAAATAAAGTATACTGAAGTTAAGTATACTTATTAAGTTTAAGTCTTTTATCTAATACTTATATTTAATATTATTTCAGCTTAAATGAAAATTAGAAATGTTTCCTTGGAAACTAAATGAAATAAAAGCTGAGTGAAATACTATAATTACTAAAAGAGAAATTATATATATATATATATATTTTAAAAATAATAATAAAAAAGAAAAAGCACAAAATAAAATGGCTAAAACTAAAATAAAACTGATATGAAAATATAAAAACTAATTATAAATAATAATAAATACTACATTAGCAGAAAAATATTTAAATAACTGTGGGAAGCTGACCTGGCTCTCTGTACCATCATCTATGGGTTCATACATGTCACTGAAGGCCACAAACCTGTAAAAATGACAAAATAAAAAATCTGCATTCATGTAGTATGATATATATGTGTGTTTAATACAACATTTAGCTGTAGTCCATGAATTTAGCTGGCCAAGTGGCTTTGCAGACAAAAGTATGTGAGTGGTGTGGGTGTTTGTCTGGAGTGGAGTGTATTTTTTAAACATACTAATACTAAATGGTTACATCTTTCTGAACCATGTTACTTGGTATTTACATTATTAAAGTTCTTCACTAAAACAGAGCCAAATAAACAGGGCATAGAAAGCAGAAAACAGAGAGTAAACTGACTTTTGGTCAATGGGCTCGAGGAGTTCCAGAGCAGGTTCGATTTCAGCTTCAGGATCAGAGGTTTCCACAGTGGTGCTGGCAATGGCGATGTACTTCCCCTGAGCCGCCACATTATGGGCATAGGAGATCATGCAAACATAGATATCTACAGGCAAACAAGAACAAATTGTGCATGAACTTTTCATTACATCACACTTTTGCAACTCAGCTCATTTTTGAAATGAAAGCAAGCAGCGCCCTCTAGTGGTGACTGCACACAAGTACTGATGCACACATGCTGTAATACATACACACTCAGTGTTCATTTCGTTGACGAATAATTTTCGTCATAATTATCGTAAGATTAATCTAAATTTATTTATAGAAATAAATATGTCTGCTTGAAAGAATGAAGAATAAGGTAAACAAGTTGCTATAAAGAATGCATAATTAGCCTATATAACCATTGTTATTTCATTAAAATGAAGACCATGTTCTTGTTCTTTATGAGAAGTGGTTTTATTTAATTTTAACAAAGGCATGTTGTGTGTCACAGCAGTTAAATCGGTGTCTATCATGATAAAACTTTAATATCAAACCTATATAAGGAGTTTGGACATGTTAGAGAAATGCTTAATAAATGCACTGTAACTAAACCCATTAGATTTTAGCCGACTAAATTTACTATAGATTTAGTCGACTAAAATCTTGTGATATTTAGTCGACTAAAACTAGACTAAAACTAAAAACAATTCAGATGACTAAAATATGACTAAAACTAAATGGCATTTTAGTCAAAAGCCTATGACTAAAACTAAATCAAAATGTGCTGTCAAAATTAACACTGATATACATGCACTAATAGTCTAGTGTAGGTTTATCCTGCAAATTTTGATGTATTGTCACTCACCTGATTTGCGGTTAACCTGGTTCTGAGGGATGATGATCTGGCAGGAATTGGCATCATTAGTGTTTTTAATGGGATGGCTGAGGACGCAGATGACCCGGATCACCTGGCCGACTTTGTGCACGCGGTCCGGGATGTAGCTAGGGTCGCAGATGAGCTGCTTGCAACGGGCAACCTGGAAAAAGCAGGATTATTGAGGTAAACCAGAAGACAACACCAGATCTTACGCATAAACTTATGCATGAAAACCACCTATTTATTCTCATGATGCATGCTTGATGAAATTAACCAAATATAAATGTAAATTCTGTCTCAAAGGAAAATCCACGCATTGTCATTTTGTAATAAATCAGTTTAATTTTTAATAATTTACATAAATTATTTCTATTTAATTATGAATTTTTAGTTATATCACACTGCAAACAACACTTGTCTCTAAAGATTCACCTCTCCCTCCGATTTCACGCCTACCACATGTCCTCCCTCCATCACTATCTCGTCCACTGGTTTGTTCAGCATGTAGGTTCCTCCATAAATTGCACTTAACCTGTAAGTTCACAAGGGAAAAGGACCATATTTATAACACAAGGACTTTGCAATGACGCTCAACACATGATTACTAGGATGATTGTGTGGGAGGAGCGGCTGACCTAGCAAACCCTTGAGGCAGCTCCCCCAGTCCGTACAGAGGGTACAGGTATGGGCTCTTCCCGTAGCGTGCCAGAGACTCACTGTAGAGTTTGATCCTACTGATGGTCTCCAGACACGGCTGCTCAAGGTAACTAGGAGGAATTCAATTCACTTTAGTGCATTTACCACCAATGAAAAAGCATTGGCAAGCCAAAAGCAAGACACCACATGTGAATAGATATCTAATAGATAATAGAGTACTTCCTCAGCTGATTAATCACAGTGTATGAAGACAATTGTTTTGTACTACAAGATTTCTAAGGTGTTGTGTTTGAATATGCAAATTAGGCATTATCTGATTAAATATGCACTGATTTGCATACATTTCCACAAAATAAATCTGAACATTGGATAAAGCCGGGTTCAAAAGACATCTCTTTCTATCACTCTATAAATTAGAAAATACTGTCAGCAGCCAGAAATAAATCTATATAATGACATAGAAACAAACCCTCCTGTAAAACTCATCAGAATATAGATAGGAATAAAATCTGAAAGTTTGATGTATTTAAGTGCTTACTGAAGTGGAAAAAATGTAAACTCATTTTGAGAAAAAAACCTTTAAAGATTTGTGTTGTAATTGAAATATACAGATGCAGATAAATAAATGTGTAAAACAATGTTTTTTCCTATAGTGTCTTGTCTTAAATGATAAGTTTAAAGATGAGAGCAATGATAAGACTCTTGGGGTTTTGTAACACTAGCGACACTTACTCGTCTGTCCTGTAGAGGGCCAGGGCATGTCCCGTGAAGTCAATGACGTCCTGGCCTAAGTCAAACTTCTTGTACACGTCTCCCATTGTTGTGAGTTTGGGATCAACGCCTTCAAAAGTCTTGGGGTCGTTCTCATCAAAGTTGGCCACAAAAACTAGGAACTTGCGGAAACGTCTCTTCTCAAACATTCCCATTAGGTCTAAGCAACACATGTCACGGGTCAACTAAATGAATCTGCAATTTTATCAAAAACAATCATTCTCGATTTAGTCCTAGAGACAATAAAACACTAGCTGGACGTACTTGAAGCCAGTGCCTCTGTCTCAGTAGAGGGCACTTTGTAGATTTTTCCTCCTTTATACACAAAGCTTCCCTCAACCACTTTGAAGTCAAGATATCTGGTCACTTCTGTGTATAGAAGCATCTTAACTAACTGACCTTAAGGAAGAAAACAATGACAAAATGCAGTGGTACATTATTATTCAGAATATTATAAAAAATTACAGACTTGCATGAATTAAAGGACAACAATCTAATCCAAAAACATGTTTTGAGCAATATTATCACACCAACTATCATGTTACTTAAGTTTTTACCATTGGCCATTAAAAATTTAGGAATAAGATCCACATTCCAGTCTCTTCCCCGGCCCATTGACTCTGGGGGGCTGTCTGAAATCCCAAATCTCTTATAGAGCTGAGAGAAAAGCATGTAAAATGTGAGTGCATGTGTAAGTTTAAAAAAAAAAGTATTTTATATTAATATAAATATAAACATTAATATTAAAATAAAATATTAATTTGTTAAAATACATGGCTACAAATAGCAACATTTATTCTGGCAATTATACAGCTATAGTAAACATGTGCAATATCAAGCAGACATGAGATTGGAGTAGTGACAGTGGTAAATGTGAAGCATCCTCACCTCCTCCAGGGGTGTGATGGAGGAACTTTCACCACCGTAGTATGGATTTCTGTCCATATGCAAAACTTTCTTCCCATTCACAGACATTATCCCAGAGAGAATACATTCCTACACAAACATCATTTAGTTGAAATAATCGGTCATGGATATATATATAAAAAAAAAAAAATTATATTCATCTTTTGACATGGCAGCGTGTATCTATCCATTGCCTTGACTTCCGTGTTAAACACTGGGATGGATGCGAGTCACCCCACCCTACTAGTGATGGAAAGTGCGATTCATTTCCGCGAATCGGTTCTTTTGAACAGTTAACGGAGCGCTTCGAAAACGAATTATTCTGATTCGTCTACGTCATTCTTACATCCTAGCGTGACCTATTAAATGTTTTGAAGTTTGATTAACAACTGTGTTTATTGTAATTTTGTGTGTTCCAATTCCGTTTGTTGCAGCCATGACATAAAACAGCAATAATTTAGAACCTAAATATAATTTACAGTTACATTAAACAATACTATAATTTGTTTACATCTTAGCTGAAGTTTTACATCCAACTATTCTTGTTTGAAAACTTCCGTATAATTAAGTCGTAAATACATGTCCAGGAGGTATTTATAAAACTTCTACTATTCGGCTATTAATGAGTCAACGACCGAAGAACCTCTCAGATCGATTCACTGAAAAGAACCGACTCACAAGAACAATTCGTTCACGAATCCAGCATCGCTACACCCAGCCCACATTATGAGCCGCAGCCCAAATCAGCCACTATCCTCCATGAGGAAAATAGAGGAAACGTTTGATAAAAAAACATTTTGTTTTATGTTTTTATTATTATTATTAACAATACTGTTTTTGCACGCATGTAACCAATGTCAAGCTCTCACGTTTGTAAAATTGGGCTCTTTAGATTATAAAAATAACAAAAATAAATACTCACTAAACCCAGAATTACAGGCAGACAGTGAACTAACATCACTTAAGTACAATACAGCCTTTACGTTGGCAAACCATAAAAGGCAAAATATCCGCAATAAATACATATATTTACCCTATTTCGACGCCCGAACAAACGGGATACCTGATGCCACTCCTTAGAACCAGACACTGTGAGAAGAATCATTCATTACTTTTTAATAACCGCTTTCACGTCAATGTAACGATGCAGCCTCAATGGCTTTGAAAATTCGGGGGAAGGTAGATTTGCGATGGATTGCACTCATATTCATGCAGAAATTGCGAGAAATGCTGGCTCACTAACGTTACACAGACACAGTACACTACTGGTCCAAAGGATGCGTCAGCAATAGGCCGTCGGGTTCAATCTAACGCAAAGCATCTATTCGTACAGCCACATCTATAAGTATCCGCGCATCCATCGGCAATATCTTAAACTGTTTCCAAAGCGAGCGAGTCATCAGTGACCCGAATGCGTTACTCACTGTGAGTCCGGTGCCCAATACGATAACATCATATTCCTCATCCATGTTGTATTACAGTGTATCTCCCGTCTTTAGCCAAATTTCCGCTGCAAAAAAAATCTGCAAAACGGTGTTGATGCAACAAAATATTTATGAAGAACCAGTCTGTTGTCTTATTAGCGGCAAAAACGACCACTTTGGAAACAATTATCGCTCAAATAATTTGATACGTATCACAATTGATCACTGACTGTTGGGCGACCGGCGAGAACAACCAAAGATGGCCCTGACCGCAGCACGAGCTCCAGCGGTGCGGAGACGTTCGCGAAATAATATAGTGCAACTCCCTAAACGGAGATGATCAATATTGCTGTGAATGTCATCAACCCAGAGTTACAATTCAGCCGTAAATATAAATTATTTAAAAATATCAACGCTAATTCACATCCTGGGTAATCTTATTGAATACATGTTGACTACGCTCGGTGGCACTTTCATTTCCCCATCTTACATCTGAATGGCACAGGGCACAGGGCGCAGTCACAGTACCAGATATCCCTCCGCCGACAACACTGGATGATGAAGCCTCTCTCAATAATTCGTGAATTAACGAATGATTAATGATTAAGATCAGATCTGTTTTAGTGTTTTGCAAACGAATATTTCCACGTATATATCAACATACTCATAATAATATGTGATCTGTCAGTTATTAAAATAAGCGTGATTTAAAATGCGATCTATGATAGAGACTGCCTGTCAATATTTAAGCCCAATAAAGTTGTCCTGAAATTACAGCGTCATCCCAATGCATTCCAGGTGTTTAGAGACAAATATGCTAACTTTACATTGAGTATTAAGAAGCATCTCTATGCAGTCTTTCAAGACAAAGGTAGTTTTTGCTGAACTGTTATCAATTTAATATTTTTATAGGTAATAGCGAGGATACATTTGGATTCTGCAGGTAGCATAAGGGAGACAAACGAGCTAGATTGTTAAAATGAACTTCACTGTGGTAAGACAGACAGACAGACATAGATAGACAGATAGATAGATAGAGAGATAGAGAGAGCGATAGATAGATAGATAGATAGATTGATTGATTGATTTACATTACATTTACATTTAGTCATTTTGCAGACGCTTTTATCCAAAGCGACTTACAATTGGGGAATACATGCGATTCTTCTTAAAGAGGCAAACAGACACAGGAAGTGCTCGTAATACCAAGTTACAGGCATTGTTCAAATAAGTACAATAAGACGTTTTTTTTTTTTTTTATTTAGGATAGATAGATAGATAGATAGATATATTGTGAGACCATATAAAGTTCCAAATCGAACTTAAATCTAAAAGTTCATTTTTTAACGTTTGTAATCATTATGGCGTTTTAAATTGAAGATGATTTACAGAGGCTGGATGTTATTTTTCTTGCTGGCCTAGCAAATAATGCAAATGTAGTTGGTTTATTCATATGATGTTCGGCGTTGCGACCATAGACTGTATAACGCTGCATCTCGCGCCTGCGCACTGTTCAGAGCACGTGAACGAATCGAGTCAGAAGAGAATCACATGATTGAAGGGGAAAAAAAACAGTCACATGATCATCAGCCATTCACGTGACTCTCCTGCAGCATGACGGAAGTAGGAATGCGGCGCAGTAGTCTCTCAACAATGGCCTTCACGTCGGTTTTATTATTTATCTGCTCGACTTATAGCTGTTATGCTCAAGCGCCTCTGCTCATGTGGACCAGTGAGGGGTACGTCACACGTTTGTCTCTTGAATATTGCTTTCTGATGGACTTCTATAGTAACTCCAGAACACTGCTGTGCTTTTCTTATATATGTTCAGGCAGCTAAATCAGCTAACAGTGACATTCAAAAGCGTTTGGTAGAGCTTCATTACAGTGGATAAGGTTTCAAGGCAGCCTGATTCTGTTGAGGGGAGTCGCAAACTGAATGATAACTTTGTCAATACAGGTCCAACATGCCACATCTGGCTCAACCAACAGCTGGCCAGACAGTGTCTGGTGAGCAGCTGGCGTCTTATCTGAAATCTGCCTTGTCCATTGCTCCACACAATGTGCTTCTCTTCCTACAGGATAAGGTAAAATGCCCCACATGTTTACAATGGGGGCTAAAGTAATGTCCCTGCATTGCGTTCTTGTGTTTTATCTGCTATTTAGAATTTTAAACATTTATACAGTATTATCTAGTTATATTAAGATTTAAATTGATTGAAATATATGAAAGTGAACAATGTGGTGTATGTTGGAAAAATGTCCTCATAAAGGTAATAATGCCCTTTAAAATCAATTCCACACATTGTCCTTATTGTCCCTAAGTTAATTTCTGACATTATTGAAAAGCTTTACAATGGGATCAGTGTAGTAGGAATGTATTTTACAATGTGGAACTATTAGTGAAGTAGTTTCCTCCTCTCACACTGATATTTTTATTCTCATAGTTATTGGACTTGTCAGTATAGTGTGACTTTGAGCCACACTCTTACTTCCCCATTCATCTTCCCTTGGACATACTAGGATTTCATTACCCTTGTACAATTTTGATCATCTGCAGACTCAGTGATACTAATATAACCAACTTTTTGCCTGCTCTCCCCACTTTATAGCTAAGTATGGAAGACTTCACTATGTACGGTGGAGTGTTTGGCAACAAGCAAGACAGTGCCTTTTTGAATGTAGAGGTGGGTGTGCTCTGTTTTTTTATTCTGGCGGGATAGCACAACTAGATTTCTCTCAACATTCTCGTCAAAATTTCTCTCTCTGTATTAAAGTCAGCACTTCAGACGTCCTCCAATCCCCTGGTGTTGCCAGCCCTGGACTGGTCTGCATCACATTCCATCCTGGAACTCCTCCAGGGAGAGCTGGGTATCCCAGCAGTCCAGATCGACCCCAGCACCCTGAAGGAAATCAAGCTGAACACCGCACAGCCTTCACTACTGGCTGTCCATCTCCCTTACACTGCTGGGTAAGATGTTCTGCAATGTTATTTATATTATACAGTGTCTTTCAAAAAGGGTTCAGATTCTTTTCATCTGAGTAACTTTCTGCAACACAGAAACTAAAATATAGCCTTTTCAGCTGTTTCAAAGAATACATTCTAAAACAAAGTCTTGCCAAAGTGATACATTTTGTGTTTCAGAGCTTTGAAATAAAACAAACACAACATTTCAGTAAAATGAAGGAATTGATTAATGTCTGAATGCTTTTGCAAGGCACTCTGAATTTCAATAATAATGTTAAAATGTTAACTTCCTTTTTTGTACTGTTGATATTGTTAAAACCTAAAAATCATTTAGTTTTTGAAATAAAGCTGAAATGAAGTATAAATATTGGAGGAAAACAGAAGCATAAAAAATCTAAATGAAAATTAGATATGTTTCCTTGGCGACAACAACAATAAAAAAAATAACTGAAAGCTAAATCTAAATGTAAAAAAAAAAAAAAAACGAATGAAAATGACAAAAGAGTACAATTAGACTTGTGCCGGTATTCGGTAATGCGATATTTGGTCTTTATAGTTCTTTTGCACTTTAATCTGTGTAAAACTTTTAACTTTATAAATTTTTCTGTATTGCTTTATTGCATTTAAATGTTCAGTTATTTTTGTTATAAGAAAAAAGTTATTAAACCTGTTATACTGTATTATGACAGCACTTGTTTAAAACTAAAGTCAATACCGTGATAATACCGTATACCGTGATTAAAAGCAGTAGCAATTAATCGCAACATGAGAATTTGATACCGGCATATCCCTAAGTACAACAAAATTACTAAATGAATAACACTGAAAATGTTAAAATAAAAGGTAATTTAAATGTTAATAAATACTATAATAGTATATAAATAACACAAAAATAACACTGTTTTTATTTTTTGAATGTCAGGGATCAGACAAAGGAATTACTTTTGAAAAATGGTGAGTAGTTACTTTTTTTTATCAGGTTTGATAATGGTTTTAGTATGATTGTGTATTGCTTTTTATGGTTTGATTCTTTCTGACTTGATGCCATGTGTTTGTCAGTATTGTTGTACTTTACTATAGTATGTAAGATATCTTTTCTGATTAGATGCGATCATGGGAGAGGTCCTCGACATGTTCAAATCTCAGGATGTGCCTTACACCGCTGTATACACCGGCCTGAAGCCTTCTAGAGTAAGTGCTCACTTTTTCTGTACATTTACATGAATGCATTTCAAAGATGCTTTTATCCAAATAAGGAAAATCACAAGGACAAAGTTAGTATGTACTGCACTTTGTTCTCTCACATTATGTTCCTTTTCATTTGACACAATCAATTCACGACAGCTTTGATGAAACCCTGAACAAAAATGTCTTTTGTCATTTATCCTTCTTTTGTAGGTCATTGAGGACACCCCTGTAATGGCAGGACATTCTGTGGGCCGATCGCTACTTCAGGCACCACCAGAGTCACCTGTGAAACCCCCACTTGTCGTCAACAACACAGAGGGGCAGCCCTGCATCCTGCTGTGGGCCGACACTCTCCTCGCTAGTTACTCTGGGAACCAGGTTGATCTGGCAAGAGACATTTTTAATGGTTCTGCTGACGTCACGGCTGGTTCTGTTTGCAATGAAACACTGTCACGGTCAGAATCATAATAAAGCAGAATCCAGTATACATTAATATATTTTTCAATGCTTTTCTCTTGAAAGTATCAAATATTTTGTTTTTCAGACTCGTCCTTAATTACCGAAATGTTCTGAATTTCCGATCCCTCCAGCTTATGTGAGTATTTAACACACAATCCTTCATTGATATGTATTATTTGTGATTTTGAAGGATCGATACACAGTACTGATCGGACAATGCAATACTTTCGCAATATTTTGAACAGATAATACATTTTTTTTAATGAATAAACATTGGTCCCCATGTACTGGCCAATAGCAACACCAAAATAGAAATATTCATGCTTCTGCTTATCTTGAAAACAAAAACAAACCCCCCCCACAAAATTATGTTAAGCACATATACTTGCACGCTGTGCCTGACTTAATACATTAAAAATGTAAAATGTATTTTATGTTTTTTATTACTAATTATTAATAAACATGGAAGCTCAGTTGTGTGATTTTTTTTTTTTTAATTTTATTTTACCATATTTAATCCTAAATTAAATCTTTCTAAACTTGAATTTTGGGTGAAGTACACCAGGCGTCAAAAGTTAGGATTAAGATTTTTTTTCTTGGAAAGACGCTCACCAAGAAATGTATTTGATCAAATGATTGAAAATCAGAATGATTTCTGAAGGATCATGTGACACTGAAGACTCGAGTAATGGCTGCTGAAAATTCTGCTTTGCCATCACAGGAATATATTAAATTTTAAAATATGATAAAAATGTAATATTATAAAATATATTTTATAATCAAATAAGCTTTTGAAACTATTAATATTTAATATTTTTACTTTTTATTGTATTTTGATAGAAAAATACTGGAGACTTTAAAAAACATTTAAAAAATTGTAATTATTTAAAAGATTTGGCCAATAGTGTATACATGATATATATTGTTGTATTTTTGTAACAATATGTGACCCTGAACCACAAAACCAGTCATAAGGGTCAATTTTTTGAAATTGAGATTTATACATAATCTGAAAGCTAAATAAATAAGCTTTCAATTGATGTATGATTTGTTAGGATAGGACAATATTTGGCCGTGATACAACTATTTGAAAATCTGGAATCTGAGGGTGCAAAAAAAATCAAAATACTGAGAAAATCGCCTTTAAAGTTGTCCAAATGAAGTTCTTAGCAATGCATATTACTAATCAAAAATTAAGTTTTGATATATTTACGGTAGGAAATTTACAAAATATCTTCATGGAACATGATCTTTAATTAATAGGATTTAATTAATATCCTAATGATTTTTGGAATGAACGAAAAATCGTTTTGGCTATTGCTAAAAATATACCCAAGCGACTTGAGACGGGTTTTGTGGTCCAGGGTCACATATATTGTCACACCTTTAATTTGTGATACTTCCCCAAAGCTTCTCTGTGCGCAAGATCTTCTTTCCTGTATCTGCTCGCGACTGGTCGGTGATGGAGCAGGTGGTGCTGGAGTATGATGGGCAGAGGGCCATCTTTAACGCCAGCGGTGGGATCTACTCTCCTGCAGAGTATTCTTTCCATTGCCAGAGTGTAAGCAGCGCTCAGAGCCCCCTGCTGGTGCCCCGCAGTGCTACAGACAACGCTACCATGTGGACGCTGTCCTTCACTGATTTTCAGGTACTATATCAGCGCGCTGTTTTGGACTGGTAGTGTTAAACAAAACTCATATACAGTATACCACAAAAACTCCACATTGATGCATCATGTTTCCCACAGATCCAAGGCTTCAGCGTTACTGGTGAAGACTTCTCGTATGCCAGCGATTGTGCAGGATTCTTCACTCCGGGGATTTGGATGGGCCTGCTGACCTCTCTGCTCATGGTGTTCATTCTTACCTACGGCCTACACATGATCATGCAGGTTCGCACCATGGACCGCTTTGATGATCCAAAAGGCCCAGCGATTTCAGTGCCTCAGAGTGAGTGATTTGAGCCGAAAACAACCAAAAACTGTCATGTTGTCAAAATATCATTGATTTGTATGTATGTGAAAACTGATGTGGTTGGTAATCAGGAATTTATGGATCTAGCATGAGTGTTTTTAAGAGTATGTATATTCAAAGGCAAACCATATTTTTCAAATTTATTTTGATGTCTTGTAGAAAGTGGTGAAATTATTTACATCTCTCCCTTATTACATTTGTAATTATTTAATATGGGTATTTTACAATAGGGTTCTATACATTACATGCACTAGCTAACATGAAACTGAACGATTCCTTTACAGCATTTTTAATATTAATATATATATATACATGTCATATACACATATATATATGAAGGAACATGTGTTACCACTGAATATTATATGTATTTTGTATTTGTAAATTAACATTGGTCTAGATTAATAAATGCTGCAAAAAGTTGTTCATGATACCTAATGCATTAAATTGAACTTACACATTTCAGTACACATACAGTGCACATGCATGTTTCTCTGTCTACTGGTAAACTACAGACTTATGAATGCAATAACGTTTTTTACACGTTTTGCATTAGAATATCTTGTGCGGTTTTTTTTGGACTACTGTTATTTATCTTGTCTTATAAATCTGGTGGTTTGTTTCTCATATTGTACTGGATTTGTATATGTGTAGTTGTACATTTAAAAGTTGCCAATATTTAATTATGCCAAATGTACAATTTAAGTGCCTAAGATGGACCAGTCACTGCATGGAGAATGAAAAGTGCTAAATTAAAATGCAAATGCAAATTAAGCTAAATTATGATTTATTGGTTATTAGACTAATAAAAGTGCCAAAATTACCTAGCATTCGTGTTTTCAATGGATAAAATGTTTTAATTAATTTGAGATGCCCAAAATTGTGTAAAAATACAAAGATTGAATGGTTTATAGGAGACGTAAATCTGTTTATAAATGCAGTGCAACTTTTGCTGTTGGCTGTGCATCTTGACGTAATGTTAATGGAGTGACTATATTTGTTAAAAAGCTCATTGGAGCAAAATTGTCCATTCAAAATATGCCATGTGCAGTAGGATTCATGTTGAGTGTTATTTTACAATGTGTTTTGTTGGGCATTGTCGTTAAACATACGTTGTATATTCTACTGATTCAAATGAGCAGTTCATGTCACTAGATTTGCAATCAGAGCAGTGCATTGCAATCATGTTATAAACATCCATTTTTCTATTTGAATGATTAAACTACAACTAAATATCTCAACTGATTGCTCCTTGTTAACAATGCTTTTAGGGGAAATGCAACATGGTTTATTGGCAGCCTTGTGATACAGAAAGCAGCTGTACTGGTTGACTATGAAATGTATCTACTGATGGAGCTACTGGTCTTGCAAAATCTAATTTTACAACATCAGACTTTGTCAAACAGAATCAATGCTTAAGTCTGCAATATCTAAGAACTAAAATAAAATGAACAAATGGAAACCGTTATCAGTTAAGAACCCAAGTGTTCTGTTTTGATTGTGGAGCTTTTGTTTTTAGACTTTCCAAGCACGCAGACATCTCAGTGAAATACAGAATTTCAAGAAGTGGATTTATATTTGATCAACTTTGCTGATTTCCAGAATTAGCACTGTCACAGAGTCATGCCAGTGCATTCCTAGTTTAAAGTGGCACAAAAAAATAGTGGTTCAAAACCATTCCAAACAACACCTAATTGCTACAATAAAACAATATGATACATCTTTGAAAGTGCAAGATAAAAAAACAATAAAACAATTAAACAGTAAATTTTAACACACAAACGAAAAAAAAAACACTCATTTGGGGAAAAAATTTTGCTGTTAAAATTAAATTACTATTTGACCAATTTAACAAAAATGGCTGAAAATATTAGCTCAACTAAACTAGACGATTTTACATGACTGCAATTTGGCAAGAGCAAGTTAAGATAGTATAAATTATTGAAATTAGCAAACTTTTCCAAAAGGGTGAAAAAACACAAAGCCCAATAACAAAAAGCAATTAGGCCTCTGTAGGTATTTGGGCTTAACTACGTTGGAAAAATCTGTAAATATTAATAAAATAGACAAAAGTAAATGACGTTTAACATCACAGAAATGAAAAGTTTACCAAATTGTCTTTTCTTCATTAGATCGAAGTCTGTAATCGACCAATAGCAAAGCATTTCTAATGTAATTAGAACCTATACAAATCCTGCTCAACACATACAGCTAGATAACCCTTAACAAAAACCATAGAATGAAAAGGCTTCAGCAGGATTTAACAGAACTTTCAATTTAAAATCTGTGCTGCAAATCACATTCTGCAGTGTATCTACTGGAAGGGTAATATACACGTTTTATCCAAATGAAAAGTAAGAACAGGCAAAATGAAAACAAAGCCTTAAGCATTGTACAACATTTGGTTTTGTTTGTACAATGTGGATTCCCAAATACTATGAAATAATTACAAATTCAGACATTCATCTCTTTTAAATTTGATCAGACCTTCTACATAAATATTCATGCTAAATGCAGCCCTCGACTAAATCAGTGAGGTAAGGGACAGTCTGCACTTTTTTGTCATGAATCAGATGTTCTCAGGAAGAGTGATCACTGTATTAACAGTGTTAAAAATTAAGAAATGACAAGCATACA
Organism: Sinocyclocheilus anshuiensis; assembly: GCF_001515605.1. Classification (NCBI taxonomy): domain Eukaryota; kingdom Metazoa; phylum Chordata; class Actinopteri; order Cypriniformes; family Cyprinidae; genus Sinocyclocheilus; species Sinocyclocheilus anshuiensis. The sequence continues at coordinate 18,361 of NW_015555735.1, read as the reverse complement.
CTTTATAAAAGTGACTTATGTGAAGATGACAGATCTGTTTTAGAGTACAGAATGGGAAAAAAGTTAGAGACTGCTAGAAAGGAGTTTTTCCAAATTAAGCTTGTCTTTTTAAAGCAACATTGGTTCTGATTATGGAGGAATTTGTTGCGGGGAATCAGTCCGCCTCTTGCCGGGTTCTGGGAAGTGCGTATATATAGTTGCAGGATTCTTCACTTGGATTTCATGCAGGACAACTTCATGAAGACCTGTAATTAGAGGTGCAAAAATTCACAAAGAGTAACAGAATAATGCATGCCATTAATTAAGAACAAAGAATGAATTATATAAATGATAATATTCTATATTTTTTAAAGGTATGAAACCTGGTAAGTCCCAGTTAGCTATAAGAAAGAATAAGTGTCTTGAAGACACTCGGGGTAGTTGATGAATAAATGACAATATGCATATGCATGTATGGATATGCTAAATACATGATGAGGAAGAACCTTCAAAACTCAAAAATCCTCCACAATCCTAAAGTCTTAACTGACTTGTTCTGAAATTTTTATATTTTGGGATATTTAAATGGCAATGATGGCTTGTATGATGTTCAGAAACTCTTTTGTGACGTTACAAGGAGGAAGTAGGAGAAGACTTTTTGTCTTCGAGAAAGCTGCATAGTTCCCATGGTCCTTACCAGGTATGTGAGGGAGTTATAATCCATCCTCGTCCTTTTTTTCAACCTTTTCATGGTCTGAGCTGCAATCCAAAAGTATGGTAAAGGTCAGCATGTGCATAGACTAATAGCTGGGTATATTAAACCTAAATCCAGCACACATTTACAAGACCTCACCCCACTCTTAAACACAGAAAACCCCTCTACCTGGGGGAATAAACAAAACGGCACACTGCTTCCCATATAGACTATCAGCATAAAGGGTTGCAAAAATGAAGAAATTTCCACAAGAATTTTTCAAGGGAAATTTTTTTTCATTTGAATTTTTATGTACAATGAAGCATTTTGTGGTTTGATACATTATTGCATTTATATTTAATCACCTGCTCAAAAAGGTGACAGTACACTTTGTCAGCATTCTCTGCTGAAAGGGATTTAAACATTTCTTAAATAATCAAATAAACAACCAAGATGAATCTCAACATTATGTATTCTGATTTGAAGCAAAAAAGCAGGATACAGAATGCCCATGAAGCAATGTGAATGACATGCCTAAAACAAAAACAATACAACTGACTATAAAAATACATCTGACTGCAAAATATTCAGAAATATGCATCTATCTGTTAATATAAGTACTTTTAAGGTATGTTCCAATCACCTGATGGTGAAAAGAACAGATTTTGAAAAAGTGAACGTCTAGAGTATTCACAGCCAGGGGCCCTGTGAATAGGATCACAGCTTGAGAGGGGTAGCTGGAGGGATACGGACTCAATTATGTCATTTGCAATGCTTCATGGGAGCAGAGGTTTCTTTGAAAGGTGGCGTTCTCTGCAGGATTATGGGTAGTCTAGTTCTACACCAGGAAATAGTCACCACCTTTGCAGCTTTGAGCTGCAATCCAAAAGTCAGCATGTGCATGATAAACAGCTGGTATATTAATCCTAAACCTCAAAGGCATCTCCATTTCCCATGGAAAATGTGTGGAAATTTCACCCGAACCTTCGACCTGTTTTGCTAACCATGAATGCAAAGTATTAATTTATTACCCAATATGACAGTGTGAGAACAAGAGCCTAGAAAACACATAAGAAGCAACTGAGAGTGCAGATAACTTACCGTTTCTTGAAATACTTGAAATACACAAGGCACAGAACTCCAACCACACCCGCTAAACAGAAAGGAATTGCATTACAAATGATTAACCTTGATTAAAATAAAAAAGGATCAAATTCTTATTCTAGTAACATCAGAATCCTACATGAAAGCACAACAAAACACATTTTCTTGAATATTTTACAAATAAAACAAAACCGATACTGTGACAACTGACAGGGGGATTGGCCAAAAATGAATTCATTTCCTGTGATGTTGTTAGTGGGAGGATGTTATTTTAAGTGTTCTCAGGCTCTTTCCTATCAGACAGTGAAGCCACCAGAAGCGTTCAAGTGGCCATACCGCTATTCCCTATCGACAGAGGGCATCATTGACTGATAGCCAAACCACTGATCTAAAAATCACCTGATTTGCAGCGTATCAGTGGCACAGGATTATTTAATATACATGTATGTAAACTAATTGGTACTTAAGATGTTATCAGGAATGTTTATGGTCTTTTTGGCCAGGATAAGTGATATGTTGAAATTGTTAAGGTGGGTGTGTCTGCTGCACACTACTGACAGGTAATTTACCAAACACAAAATGTATTTATGAACGTACACTACCAGTCAAAAGTTTGAGAACAGTAAGATTTTTCATGTTTTTTTTTTTTTTAAAGAAGTCTCTTCTGCTCACCAAGCCTGCATTTATTTGACCCAAGGTACGTCAAAAACAGTAACATTTTGAAATATTTTTACTATTTAAAATAACTGCTTTCTATTTGAATAATTTAAAATGCAATTTATGCCTGTGATTTCAAAGCTGAATTTTTAGCATCACATGATCCTTCAGAAATCATTCTAATATACTGATTTGCTGCTCAAAAAACATTATTATTATTATTGTTAAAAAAAGCCGAGTAGAATTTGTTAGTTTCTTTGATGAACAGAAAGCTCAGAAGAACAGCATTTATCTGAAACAGAAATATTTTGTAACATTATAAATGTCTTTATCACCTTTGATCAATTTAATGCATCCTTGCTAAATTAAAAAGTATTTCTAAAAAATATATTTTATAACTTCTCCCCCCCCAAATAAAAATTATACTGACTCCAAGCTTTTGAATTATATAATGTATAATGTTACAAAAGCTTTTAATTTCAGATAAATGCTTATCTTTGCATTTTTTATTCATCAAAGAATCCTGAAAAAATGTACTCAACTGTTTTAAATATCGATAATAATTAGGGGTGTAACAATGGATCGATACATCGATCAAATGTCTAACGATACGATGTATCGATGTCATGCATAAAATATCGATATCTGTAGTATCAGGGTTCTCACTCACCAAATGTCAAATTCCCTGACTTTTCCGACTAAAAAGCTGAATTTCCATGACCTGTAATGAACCGAAAAACAGGCCTCTGTTGTGCTGAGCACCGAGCAGACAAAAACCAGCCACAGACAGTATTTTAAATCCATCCATCTGCAAGCTTTATTTACTTGTTCCAGACGTTTTAGTATAAAACTAAGTTAAACACGCATACACACTACTTTTTTTTCTTTCTTTCTGCTTTTACCCATTAAATGCACTTTGATATTTTTCTGTACTATTTCTACAGAAATTAATTGATGGTTTTTATGCTGTCAGGGGTTAAACGCCCTGAAGGATTTTCTGTTTGTCATCAAGTTCGTTACTCAAGTCTTTTTATTTCTTCACATTTAGTTTTTGCTTCTCTGTCGTTTACTTTTAACACCCAGTCTTTGAAGTGGTCATTTTGTAGCCAAAGCTCTTGAAATGTACATTTTCCTGGCATGTTTGCCTTAGTTAACAGGTACAGCCTGGTGACTGCATTTGACTTCAGTGATTGCCAGTTGACAATAAAATAAAAATAAATATAAAATAGTTGGGAATAAAATGGCGCTGAAAAACGGCTCAATGCTAAGGATTTTTTCTTTTTGGTTCAAATTATTACTTGCCCTGCCAACATTTTCACTGTCCCTGCCACAAAAATAAATAAATAAATACAATAAAAACAAAATAGTTGCTGTTATCAGTTTTTTTTTTATCTATGTTATCTTGTATTCTAATAAATAAGCTTATATGACACTAGTATTTTAGATACCAATAAAATGTGACAATTCTCGATTTCAATTTTAATACCACAGCAAAAACCACTAGCCTAACAAATATAAAGTTCAAACATTATTAAAGACAAGTGACAGCCAGTAAATAAGAACAAATTGTTATTACAATAATTATACCCAGTGCTTGAAGTGGAAAAAAAGAAGGTACCAGTACTCACCCCCAGACCAACCCCCTTATTTTTTTTTTATATTAAATAAATAAGTACTTTTTAATTTTCAGAATTCACAATGTATATATAGTGCCACAATCAATCAATAATTAAGTAAACGTTTTCAATACCAATAAGCATAAGTTGAGCTGCGATACCAAACAGGACCACAAGGAGCTGCCAAAGACCACTACAGCTCCCGCCTTGACCTACCTGTCCTGATCCATTCAGAATCACTAAACCACTGACCACCGCAAATCTAAAACGCCTTCAGCCAGCATCCATTATAACACTCTTGCTTTTAAGCCAAATACACGCTGAAAAGAATAATTTACTGACATCTGGACGCAGTTTTGATGTTGTTTGAATTCGCTTACTGGATCCTTGGACTTTCCAACTCCAGGAGTTTACCGGTTTAAAATGATGTGATCGCAAAAACCTGCTCCTTTTAGTTGTTAAGGTGTTGTTTTTGTTAGCCTATAATGTACTGATTAAAATTAGTAATCAATAATTAATTATTATTCTACCTCTCCTGACAATCTCTCGCTGAAGTAGACCGAATCTGCTTGCATTCATTCTTGTGAATTGTCGAGATGAGAGGTGACCCCTCCTGGTAGTGTGATATATTGGCATTTCTAATCACCCAGACACTGATGTTTTGACTCTGAGTACCGGCAACATGTCAGAAGTGCCGGTATGCTAAAGACTAAAATATAGAAGTGCCTGCGTACCGGCCCACTTCAAGCACTGATTATACATTTTAATGCTGACAACCATGTTATTAGCTTGGCATGTGGTAGGAAAAAAGTTTGCACACTAGTGTTCCAATAAGCCAATTTGAAACTCTCCTGTTAATTTATTTATTTTATTATCTTCTTTTAATATACGTTATGAACAGAACTGTGATATTTCAAACATACAGAAATACTTTAGCGGAGGTTAGGGTTAGGGTAACCCTAACCCTAAGGCGGAGCGGTGTTTCTGATATCAGTGAGCGAGGAGTGGAGCGGGAAATGGTGAACCTGGAGCGGAGTGATTATTAAATGCTCGGAGCACGGAGGGGAAATTGTTGCCGCTCCACTCTGCTCATATACTCTGCTCGGGATAGCTGTGAGAAGTTTTCTGCGCACACACATCCGATGCACACGCACACAGACAGCGGAAGTTACACAAAACTGTTTATATAATTTTAAATATGGATATACATACATATTTTTACAAAAACGCATTGATTTGCTACAGGAGGCCTTTATTCACCCCCGAGCCGTGTGACGCACATTTTAATATGGTTAGATGCACTTTATTTGACTACTTTTGGACTGTTAAACAAAAACACCCGCACATGCCATTATAAAGCTTGGAAGAGCAAGAACAATTTTTAATATAACTCTGATTGGATTAGTCTGAAAGAAGAAAGTCATATACACCTAGGGTGACTGGAGGGTGAGTAAACATGGGCTAATTTTAATTTTTGGGTGAACTAACCCTTTAACGTAAACACTAACAGTATTGGATCTGTGCTTTCGTTCTTAAAGTGAAAGCAGTCTAACAATAAACCCGTCAAAGAAAACAAAATCTCTCACTGCTTTTGTAACTTAAATAAGGATTCATCTATATTTAATTTATACACTTAAGACTATGCAGGGTTATTCTACATATAATTATTTACATTTCTGTACCTTAATATTTCTTTTGGACCTGAAAAACACTGTTTATTTGTGTCTTAGTTCTACTGTATTTATTTTCTGCTATTGCTTGTAATTAATCTGTAGAAAAGATTCTTAGCACTGAGCCCATAGTAGCAGCCAAAAAAATAGAGTCTTAAATATTTTAAAAATCACAAAAATAAAGCTGTTAAAACATTTTTATCTACATTTACATTTTTTGTACAACTGGAGTTTTTGTTTTTTCCTAATGAGGATTTACACTATTTTACACATTGCACATTTCAGCATAGAAGCCTGAAAGATTTTATTGACTGTTGTCATGTCATAAGATTACTGATCTTATGTGTGACATTGATTTTTTATTTTTTTTTTATTGTTCCAATTATTTATTTTTCATTGTTATTTAAAAAAAAGTGTAGGCCTGTTTTTTTTTTTTTTTTTGAATGTCTCAATTGATGTACAGTATGTGGAAATTTCAGAAAAATGTTCAAGTTATATAATTTGGTTGCATTTGTGGGTTAATAAAAACGTAGATGGTTGTTTAAAATGGGTACATAATATCATATCAGTAAATCGACTGATATATTCCTGAATCGAATCATATCGAAATCGCATTGTAGAATTTTTTGAGGTATCAGCAAATATCGTATTGCTGGGTATGAGAATCGATATCATATTGTATTGTGACGAACCCTCCAGTTTACACCCCTATAATAATAATAAAAAAAAAAAAAAAGTTTCTAAAACAGCAAATCAGCATATTACGATGATTTCTGCAGGATCATGTGACACTGAAGACTGGAGTAATGATGCATAGCTTTGATCACAGGAATAATTAAATTTTAAAATATATTCAAATAGAAAGCAGTTATTTTAAATCATAAAAATATTTCACAATATTACTGCTTTTGCTGTATTTTGGATAAAATAAATGCAGACTTGGTGAGCAGAAGAGAATTTTTTAAAAAACAAACAAAAAAAAATCTTACCGTTCAAAAACTTTTAACTGGTAGTGTATTTATGCAGGAAATATTAAACATGAACATATATCTTGCATTAGTACTAGGAATTGATTTGAATATACAATAAACTAGGGTGACCACACGTCCTCTTTTTCCCGGACATGTCCTCTTTTTGGACCTAAAAAAAATGCGTCCGGCCGGGATTTCTAAATCGCTCAATGTCCGGGATTCAGCTTTTGCTTTCTATATTTCCATAGTCCATTCAAAACAGCGCAGGACTGTTTTCTTAATCCTGCTCCCAATTTCTGACCATTACCGCCTGCTTAGAAAACATTCTAATATTGAATATAATTTTCACGCATCAGGAAGCCGCTATCATATGCGGAGTGTTTAAATGGATTTGGATGCAGCTCGTGTTGGATGCAGGGTCGCCAAATCCACATTTTTTACACAGAATTGGGCTGATTTTAAACTGTTGCGGCTGGTTGATTTTCTCCCGTGGGTTAAAGGTTTGAAATACTGCATAAATTACATTTGACTGAAATGCTTGTATTGAAACATTTTGCATTGTACCATGATGAAACTGTGGTAGATTTTAAGTTTTGTGAAGGATGGCCACTGGTAGGAGGCCTTTTAGCTGTGTTTATGATCAATCTGCAAAATGGTGACTGTAAAATATGTATTTTTTTAGGTATCGAAATGACATATGAAATGAATACTAGTGAATACCAATATGGCGCCGCGGTGGCTTCACATTTTATGATGTCATGAGCAATCTATTTCTCTATTATAGAGCACTGGAACATGGCGAACATAGCGAACTAACAGCTTAGGGAATTGGATTTCTTTTTTCAGGCGAGGTTGTGGTCCCATCGAAACTTGCAAAGTTTTTCAGAATACAGGTCGCTTTTTATCATCTGAAACGTGCTGCAACTTACACAGTGTAATTGACGTTAAGCATGCAAAACGCATGCAAACGCACACATTTGGATTTATGCTCAATGAGAGAGGCATGTCAGTCCAAGTGTACATAGCACATTTCTCACACACCAGTAGATTCAGTTACAATTTAAACACATTTGTTTAGGCTTGACATTTATAAATGCTGTTAATAATAAATGCCACTATAATATACATTAGCTTTACTTTCAATTTAACAGTATTCAGAACAGAAAAGAAAAAAGTTTAAAGGATTTGTTGTGAAGTGAAGGGACGTAAAATACATGTTTATTATACATTAACATTTTTTTGTCTCAATGCTATCTTAGCCCAGTGTGATAATCAGGTGAGACTTATTATCCAGAAAACAGTCATTATCAAAAAGGAAAAATTTAAATCATATTCTCAGTTTCCTTGCATTTTGTATTATAAAAGATGAGCTGATCGATTGGATTTTTTGAAAAGAAAAAATAATCCTAACTGTTGTATTTTTTTAAATCCCTGGAACCAAACCCAGACATTTTAAAGGGGACATCAGATGAAAAATTCACTTTTGCTGTTTGGTGTTTGAACATAAATGTGTGTTGGCAGTGTGTGTACACAACCACCCTATAATGCTAAAAATCCACCCAGTGCTTTTTTTTTTTTTTTTAATCCCCTCAAATCATAACACTTTCTCAGATCAAGCCGTTCACAGATTCTTGGCTGTGTGACATCACACAGACCCAGGACGCCCCACGATTGTTGATTGACACTGGTGTTTCAGGATAGACCCGCCCTGAGTGAGCTGTAAACAGTGCGCCATTGTTTCGACGCCGGGGCAGGGACGTAGACAAGAATGTCTCCTAAGCGACTGAGGTGTTTTGTTGTTGGATGCAATCATGAACATAGCAGTCGTCATTTACTCCCGACATCAGAGCCGCTAAAGACGCAGAGGCTTACTTTTGTTTTTGAAGGGAATGTGTCCCCTGATCTACCTAAATGCGTCTGTTCATGCGAATCATTCGTGATCCAGCTTCATCTGGAGTGAGTATAAAATAAAGCAGTAAGTCCCAAGAAGCCGTGGTTTACAGTGAATTTATAACAGCTAAGGGGCGTTGTTAGACACGAGGCGGAGCGTAGCAAGGTTTCACAAAATAAAACAAAGCAAATTAAATGATATGAATAAAAACATTATTCATTATTATATTAAAAGCATATTAATTATTCCACCAAACAAACAACGTAGTTCCTCAGAAACAGTTGTGGTTGCAACAAAGTGGTTGCCGAGCAACACACTGACGCAAAGAGGTGTATGTTTGTAGAGTAATTTACAACAACTTCGAACACGGCTCAACCAATCAGAATCAAGGACCGGAACTATCCGTTTTATACGTTTTTTTAATGAATCTTTGCAAATCGCCTTTCATAATAATGTGCTAGTTAGCAAGTTCCGCGACGAATGCAGCTAAAGTTAACAGTCTAGAGAACGGCTCGTCACACCATGGAAGAGAGGGGCGTGGTGAGCAGAACTCATTAGCATTTAAAGGGACATGCACCGAAATGGGTCCCTGTGAACAGAGCTGTTTTTGACAAAGGTAAAAAGGGTGTCCTTTTACACTAGCATTGAGAAATTTTAACCAAAGTACACTTTTCATTAAAGTCCCCCTGTAGTCAAATATTTTATCCCTTAAAACTTATCTTTGATCATAAAAATTACATATTTAAATGTTTTTTCTTGTGAAAATAATTTTCTCATGCCTTATAATAGCTTGAATGTAACTCTACACCCTTGCCTAATTTACTATATGCGGATCTATGAATATGCAAATTTGTCCCGCCTCCACTCAGTCACGTTGTGTCCTAAAATGCCTTGAAGACTCGAATGCAGCCGTTTGTGATTGTTAATTTGCGCCCGCGAGCATACGCATGTGAAGTGCAGACACTGCTGCGGGAGAGGTGCGTCTGACTCCGGGCTACTTTTAAACTGTTGCCACGGGTTATAATGCAAGTTAGCGGTTCTAAATTCACATTAAACCACAGCTTCATGAGTTTTTTGGTCTAATTTATTTTTGGTTTTGTGCTGGTATTGGTATATTTTGCATGCTAGTGATAGGAATCGATCCCTTGACGTAATTGGTTATTGGTTTGTGACGTAGCAAACCGAGGGCTGTTTCAAACCGTATTTGGGTCAGTCTTTGGGAAACTACAGTTTTAAGGAGAAAATACTCCGCAATGGTGTTGATTAATAGATTGGCACATGGTTTGTCTAAAGGCATATTAAAAACCCCATATAGACAAATAAACAACATAAAAAACTTGATTTTCACTACAGGGGGACTTTAAGACCCTAAAGAATAATACCAACTTGTGGAAAAAGGGCATCTGATGTCCCCTTTAAAGCCCAACACTGCAACAACTTAACAGATTTTTTGTATTGAATAAAAAGAAGGTATAGGACATGTAGATTATTAGGTGAATTATGCAGAATGTGACTTACCCACACCACCTATACCAAGCATTGCTTTTGCCCATGTAGCTGCAAAAAAAATTAAATAAATAAATAAATTAAATAAGTAAATGAGTTGTATGGATTAAGACAAAATCAACAGCACAAGACATATCCTTGCAACCTATCATAAAATACAAATCACTTTGTAACCCTTATAACAAAATTAAACATAACCCAAAAGCAAACTGTCATCTAAAAGAAAGCTACAATGCCCAACCAGAAATATTATATGACCTGCAGAATGCTCAGAAACCAGCATATTATAGGATACATTGAATCTCATTTACAGGAATACTACAATTATCAAATATCATAATCCACCAGTTGCATACATTTCAGATCAAAAAGAACAAGGAGCCAAGGGTGACAAGAGGAATCAGCTCTTTATTGAATAGTATAGTAAAAAAGTAAAAAAAAAAAAAAAGTAATACTTACGCATACTTGAGTCTTCTGTGGAAGAAAAATACAGTTAGGAACGAGTAAAAACAGAGGACATTTTTAAAGATTCAAATAGATGGATAATCCAGATGGAGTAGATTATAAAAAAAAAAAAAATAAATAAAAATAATAGGAAAGATACAGTGGACAGACACTGTAAAACAGTTTAAACAGTTACCAGAGGTATAACTACTCTCTCATGCGAAGAAAAAGTGTTCTCCTAACAGACCCACTATGAAGAATATGGCATTAAGATGTGGTTAGAAAGCGAAACAAGAATCTTTCAGCAGTAGAACTGACATTTATGTAAAACTAATAAAATAATGGCCAATATAATAAAAAAGCCAAAAAGGCCTCAAGTTGTCTCAGTACAAGTGCGAATATCATAGAATGCTACACAGTGTTATTTATTCTTAGAGTAAGTAGATATTAATGTAGAGTTAAAGTTTTAATGGCAATGAGATGGAGAGTTGTACTGACAACAACTCATTTATCATTTTAGTAGGGGGAAATTGTTTCAATATAGAATAATTCACTCACTGATCCACAAACAAACAAACAAAAACAAACAACAAAAAACACACAACTACAAAATTTAAATATAAACTATTATAATCTGTTAAATTAGTCAAAATTATCTAGCATTATGTATCAGGATTGATTTGTTAAAAGTGTCATTTGTATGTATGCTGTATAAATGTGAGCCAGATGAAGGCTTCCCCAGCTGAATCTTGGTTCCTCTCAAGGTCTTTTCCTCATCTACTTTAACATCACAGAGCTTTCCCTGCTACCATCGGCACTGTGCACAGTTTTGTAAAGCACTGCTCTTAGTAAAGCTGCTTTAGAACGGTGAGTCTCATTCACCAATAATTGAGTGGTGTATTTATACACAAAAGAGAACTTCACATTAAAAATATCTGCCTCATTCACAACACATTTAAAAGCATGAATTTTTTCTTAATCTTGTTCGAATGTAAATGAGTATCCTAATTGAGCAACCGTGTGCCTGAGGTTATTAATTTGCATAAAATGCAGCAAATCCATCTCTGTATAAGAGATCCATGCAACCTTTCCTTTACAGCCTTTCGTCAATCTCAGCAAACATAAGACACATTTTCTTACTCTTTTACTGTATATGAAATATACTTAAAATTAAATAACCATGCATAAAATTAACATAAACCGACCCAGATTGTGAGATTTAAGCATGTGTGGTTTCAGCTGTTCCTTTTTTTTGTAGACTAAGAATAAAATGTAGTATGCTATTGGAATGTTACTGGTGAATGATTTGTTTGTGGAAACATTTGAAAACAGATTTCATGCATAAATATGGCCTATACATGGTTAGTGAATATGCTGTGAAAAGTGCAATACAAATGAATTGAATTATACCAACTACCTTTGAGACTAGAGTATTATATCAGATTATTTCTACAGGCAGATCAGAGCAGACATATAGTAGCACTTCTATGAATTTAGAGCATACATATAGCCACTTTAATTCCCAATTGATTTGAATATTTTTTTTGGACGTGTTGCGATATTTGTAATCACATCCCTGAATGTGGTGGCTAAAAATTTCCAGCCCTAAACTGTTGGCCATCATTTTCTCATAATTGTTAAGAAATGTCTGAACGTCACTACAGAAAGTTTCTGAGCTCTCTCCTTCTGGATCTTAATGTTGTTAACTCTAAAGCAGGGCCATTAGGAGAACATTAATGTGCATCTAATATTTTTAATAATAAAGTATAGATTTATAAGACAATACTAGAGCCCGACTGATATATCGTTTAGCCGATATTATCGGCCGATATGAGCCTGTCGCGATATATCGGTATCGGCGAATATGCCGCCGATATGAACTTTTTTTTACAGAACATATAAAGCAGATTAAATGCTTCTGAATGGTGTAATTACTTAGTTTTTCCAGCAGAGCGCGCGCCATTGTTTGCTACTGGTGACCCAGGTCACTGTAGTGTAGAGATGCGCGGATGAGCTCAAACTTCACCCGAGTCCGCTGCTTCAAATTATCCGCTCGCCACCCACCCGCACCTATATTTGATCGTCACATTACAGTGATTCTAAGTAGGGATGCTCCGATCGATCGGCCAGAGATCGGTATCGGCCGATAATCAAATTTCATGACTCGATCGGTACTCACTATTTGGTCGATCTCACGAACCGATCGCAATTTGATGACGTCAACGCCTACTCAATAGCATTAACACAGGCTTTACTCCTTTCAAACTTTATCTGGAATGTCACCGTTTCTGTCACTGCCACTTCCCGACCAGGCGAACGAACACACACACACTGCGCGCGAAATCGTCTGCCTCATGAAAAAAATGTATTTAATATTTGCATCATTTATGATTTATTTTATCCACCCGCGACCCACCCGCAAATAATCAGAATGCATTTTAAAGCGGGAGAAACAGAGGTTTCCGCGGTAACAGCTTTACACAAAGCAGCGCTGAGCTCACAAGCTCTGCTTTATCAGGCATATAACATGAAAGATGAAATGAATATGACATCGAAAATTTTCCAAAGATAGTCTTCCTTCAGAAATACAGTGAAATAAAAACACCCGTGCCTCGTTTTGATTTTTAAATGTGCAGTACGTGCTCATGTTTATTCAACGAAGCCTTTTGGAAAATCGGTCAGTTTTGATATTGTGGCGATAATAAATATAAATGTATGGGAAACACATCACACAGCACAACCACCTGAGCCCAACTTCAGTCTATTCATCACCTTAACTTTAACTGCGTTTGTAGCTGGTGCCATAGCCAGACTGATAAACAAACATTGACCAGAAGTTAACTTCGGGCTGGGCAAGGCGCGTGTGCCCGATGAAACTGTCTATATAAAGCTTGAAGCATCAGAATCGGCATCGGTATCGGCCGATCACCATGACAAGAAATCGGTACTCGGTATCGGCTGCAAAAATCCTGATCGGAGCATCCCTAGAAAATACTAATTAATCAATTTACGCTTTATTTAAAAAAAATACTACTATAAATATGCAAAATTATTATTTGGAAAATTCTTAATTCTTAAAATGAATTTATCCTGTGAAAATTTAATAATATGAATATGCGTAAAATGGTATTTGGAATATTATGTTACATCATTAAATTTTTTTCACCTTTTACAAAAGCACCGTGCTGTTAGATTTGCTGATTTTTTTATCAATTTATTCTGCGAAAAATGTTTATAAATATGCGTAAAATATTACTTGGAAAAATTTTTGTTTCTATTATGTTACACTATTACGTTTTTCTCTCAGTCACTGTTAGATGCATTATTTGTTAAATCAATTTATACTGTGAAAAATTATTATTGTAAATATGCGTAAATTATTACTTGGAAAATATTTAGTTTATAATCTAGCAATTATTGTTTTTTTCCCCACTCACTGTAGTACTGTGCTGTTAGGTGTTTCCAAACAATTTTTAATCAATTTATAATGTGAAAATGTATTATTAAGCAGTAACTAAATCAGCATACTATCATCTCAAAAACATTGCAAGAATTAGATGTTTTGTTTCCAGTCAAGACTTGGAGAAACTTGTTCATGCCTTTATCACCAGCAGGGTGGACTATTGTAATGGTCTCCTCACCGGC
>NW_015555735.1:719-3204 GCF_001515605.1 Sinocyclocheilus anshuiensis | reverse complement strand
TAGTCTTCCTTCAGAAATACAGTGATATAAAAACACGCGCCTCGTTTTGATTTTTAAATGTGCAGTACGTGCTCATGTTTATTCAACGAAGCCTTTTGGAAAATCGGTCAGTTTTGATATTGTGGCGATAATAAATATAAATGTATGGGAAACACATCACACAGCACAACCACCTGAGCCCAACTTCAGTCTATTCATCACCTTAACTTTAACTGCGTTTGTAGCTGGTGCCATAGCCAGACTGATAAACAAACATTGACCAGAAGTTAACTTCGGGCTGGGCAAGGCGCGTGTGCCCGATGAAACTGTCTATATAAAGCTTGAAGCATCAGAATCGGCATCGGTATCGGCCGATCACCATGACAAGAAATCGGTACTCCGTATCGGCTGCAAAAATCCTGATCGGAGCATTCCTAATTCTAATTATTAGTTTTGCATGATGATATGATGAATAGATGGCTCATTTTTAACAGCAGATTCAGTGACGTTAGAGACTAGAGCTGATCTGCGCATCATGGCACACGTCTGCGGCGCATTAAAGCCTGTGTTACGGCCATCGGAGCTGATCGCGGCCACTCGGTCAATGCTTATACCGGCCGCACCGCGGCCCAGAACTCATGCTCATCACATCGGTCACATCACACCATGTGGCACAACAAAATACAATAGAATTCTATTGTATTTTGTCGCGCCGCTCGTGTCCAGTGTAGAAGTCGCGTCCTGTTGCGGCGCAGACACGGTGTCAGCATAGTTCGTCAGTACAGTCAGTAACGTAGCAGATTGTAAAGTTTGTATCTTTCTGCATTTCAATAGACAGCAGTGCGTCGGTGGCTTGAGTCTGTTGAATGGTGATTTAACGCTACGTTGCCACCTAGTTGGAGAGACTCAACGTAAATAAAAGTAAATAAACAAAATTGTCCCCGTCTTTTACTCTCACAATGAGCTTATCATATTCGTTTGCTACATTAGTAGGGCCCAATGATTTCCACAACGCAGAAAACATGGACGGAATCGCGGAATCCAGTCATAAAAACAGAATCAAAAACAATATCTTGAAAAAAAAACTTTGGTGCACATTATACAATTTAAACATGTTTATTCTGTTAACTATTTGTATTCTTACAAAATACATTCATGAATATAAGATAGAAATCATGAGAAAAAGAAAGGCTTCTAATAATCTTTCTGTTTGTGATAATTCCTTCCTTCCTTACACAAAGTATTATAATGGTAATATATCATCTTGGAGAGAGTTTTACTGTGCTGACCGTCATAACTGAATGTGACGTGCTGTTTGAATGCTGAGCGGAGAATGACTGACAGCTGAAGCAGAAGGAAGATGAGTTTCTGTAAACCTAAATTCTGTCCCTCACATTAAGGGTGCGCTACAAATAATCCTTATCTGTCAGATTGACTGAATGAGCTGTACATTTTTCGTCATTCTATATTTTTATCTAACAGGACATAGATATCACAAGAATATCAGTTTCAAGACCACTGTTAAGTTCTGTGTGTTCTGTCCTTCTGATTATTTTCTTTTATTTTCCCACTTTAACAATACGAAAAAGACAAAAAAAAAAGACACTGTGCTCTTGTCTTGTGGTTTGCTGTCCTGATTTAATGAACAATATCTCATGAATAATTCACTAATGCACTAAGAATCTCCCATTTTAAATATTTAAAACATAACCTTATCTATCTTCTCGCATTGTACCAGGTTTTGTTTATATGTGGCATTATTAGAGCCAACCATTAAACAAGTTTATTGGTAGTATCTGATTGTTTACACTTCTGTGGAAGTTACTCCCACAATTCACTGAAAGCGTCATGGGGTGTAGGAAAAAAATTGATAAACTCTTTATGCCTGTTTCCTGGACAAACAAAAACCTTAAGAGGCTTAATATGGGCTTTTTCCCCCTAGTAATATCTGGCAAAACCTGTTTATGTGTCACGAATAGAGCCCGACCGATATATCATTTAGCCGATATTATTGGCCGATATGAGCCTGTCGCCGATATATCGGTATCGGCGAATATGCCGCAGATATTAATTTTTTTTTACAGCACATAACGCAGATTAAATGCTTCTGAATGGTGCAATTGCTTAGTTTGTCAAGCAGAGCGCGCTCCATTGTTTGCTACTGGTGACCCAGGTCACTGTAGTGTAGAGATGCGCGGATGAGCTCAAACTTCACCTGAGTCCGCTGCTTCAAATTATTCGCCCACCCGCACCTATATTTGATCGTCACATTACAGTGATTCTAATTCTTAGTTTTGCATGATGATATGATGAATGGATGGCTAATTTTTAACAGCAGATTCAGTGACGTTAGAGACTAGAGTTGATCTGCGCATCATGGCACGCGTCTGCGGCGCATTAAAGCCTGTGTTACGGCCACCGGAGCTGATCGCGGCCACTCAAGTCAATGCTTATACCGGCCCAGAACTCATGCTTATCACATCGGTCACATCACATCGCGCGGCGC
>NW_015555735.1:0-709 GCF_001515605.1 Sinocyclocheilus anshuiensis | reverse complement strand
ATCACATCGCGCGGCGCGACAAAATACAATAGAATTCTATTGTATTTTGTCACGCCGCGCAGCTCGCGTACGGTGTAGAACAGAACCCATTATAATCAGTGATGTTGTCTACACTGGATGCAGTAAACTGATGCCTCATTCTATTTATGACGTGCTGACACAAAGTTCAAATGATTTTCAACGGTCGCTTTGTTGCGTCCTGTTGCTGCGCAGACACGGTGTCAGCATAGTTCGTCAGTACAGTCAGCCACATAGCAGATTGAAAAGTTAGTATCTTTCTGCATTTCAATAGACGGCAGTGCGGTGGTGGCTTCCTTAATACAACTCTGATTCTTCAATCGCGCCATCTAGTGGTCTGTGTTATTGATACAACCACAACTGATAACAGAGCGCTCTAGCGGGTACTGCGAGCCATGTTGAGGTAATTAAAATATGTCAGATTAATATTTTGCATTCAATTATTTACTTATCAAGCAAGTTGCCGCATGATACGCAGGAAAATTACACCGCATGATAAGCGGGAAAATTACGCAGTGTAGTCTTTATCACCCTGCAGAGGTTTCTTTTGCAAAATAATCTGCTGATTGTACACTATCCCTCAGCCCCCCCAGTTTGGGAACCACTGGAGTAACGTTAGGCGATTTGTGCTCTATTAATTTGGTCCGTTACGATGCTCTGTGTTTGATTACTAATGCCTGTGTAGTACGGC
>NW_015555734.1:1718786-1719115 GCF_001515605.1 Sinocyclocheilus anshuiensis | reverse complement strand
CCTCAACTGGCTTCACCCCCTTCGAGCTCCTCTTTGGCCGGCAACTCCGCGGCCTCCTGGATGTGGCGAAGGAAGCCTGGTAGCAGCAGCCCGCAGACAATCGCTCTGTCATCGAGCATGTCAGAAAGATGAGGGAAAGGATCGACCAGGTCATGCCATTAGTCCGGGAACACTTGACGAAAGCGCAGCAGGCCCAACAGCGCCACTATAACCGGGCAGCCCAACCACGGGAGTTCCAGCCTGGAGACCGAGTCATGGTCCTAGTCCCCAACGCTGCGTGCAAGTTCCTGGCCACCTGGCAGGGTCCCTATACGGTGCTGGAAAGGATT
>NW_015555734.1:1714890-1718017 GCF_001515605.1 Sinocyclocheilus anshuiensis | reverse complement strand
GTGTAAACTTTTACCTTGGGACTTCAACACACTGGGATTCTTAAGGACTGTTTTAGGGTACGATTTAAATGGACAGTCTGCTTTTAACAGCCTACGTTATTCTAGTTTTATTGTGTTGTTTTAAGTTCCTTGTGCATTGTGTAAATACACTATTTATTCATTCTACTTTGACCAGCCCAGTGCCACTCACGTCGACCCCTGGCTTTCCTCCGGCCAACATTCCCACTGCCTCAACCACTTCACAAACCGTCACCAGAGCAACAGATGGGGAATCCTGCGCCACCACTCCAGCCAGGCCAGACTTTACCGCCATATTCTCCCACCTTCCCTTCTCCAGAGAAGAACTCACCAGCGCACAGGGTGATGACGACACTCTGCAAGGACTTACCATCTCTCCTTCCACACCACCGACCAACGGGATCTACGTGCAGGACGAACACGGATTGCTGTATCGGCGGATCCAGAAGGACAAGGACAGCTGTAAAATACAGCTCATCATCCCAAAGTCCCTGGTATTACAAACCATACAGCACTTCCATTGGAGGACCCAGGATCGACACCATGGACGGCTAAAGACCCTCCTTTGAATCCTGGACGTTACCTGGTGGCCCACGTTCCTCAGAGACGTCTGGAGGGTTGTTTTGGCCTGCAAGTCGTGTGGTGTGATCGGCAGATCCAGAAGGACAAGGACAGCTGTAAGATACAGCTCATCATCCCAAAGTCCCTGGTATTACAAACCATACAGCACTTCCATCGGAGGACCCAGGATCGACACCATGGACGGCTAAAGACCCTCCTTCGAATCCTGGACGTTACCTGGTGGCCCACGATCCGCGGAGACGTCTGGAGGGTTGTTGGGGCCTGCAAGTCGTGTGGTGTGGAGACCAAGGAGTGTGTCGTCATCGCCCCTAACCAGAAACCACCTCACCGTTCATCCATCAAAAAGACCCCCAAGCCGGTTTGGAGGAAACGCCAGGGGGGCAGGCCGACCAGCGTGGCTGGGTGCAACGTCATCCTGGGAGGATCGGTGCCACCTACCTTAGGACACCCAGGCTGGTATGGGACTCAACCTCTCTCTAGTGTTCGCCTAAATTCCTCCGGCAGACTAGAGCCTGTGTGGCAAAGCCTAGTTTTACCTTATTTATTACAAAGACATTTTAAATCACACATTCAAGAGGACACCTACCACAGGGACAATGGCTGACACGACCTTAAAGGCTAGTTCCTTCCCCCGGGAGTCATAGACTAAGGGGGTGGACTATGTGACACTGCCACACAAAGACACGTTTTTACCGCTCAATATATATTAAGATGGTTTTTGTATCTATATATTTGAGTTTTAATGGTTTTACATGTTGTCTTAGCCATTTTAATCCTCTTAATTATTTGATGTGTGTATGTCTTTAAAATGTTCATGGGTCTGCCTGTCATGTGGTCAATCACATGACAGGAATAAGGAAGTAAACCAGTACAAAGCAAGCAGCATGTCAAACAATCAGGGTCATTGACCAAACAACTACTCGCTGGATTGTGGAGTTGTTCATGGATTTACCATTCCAGTATCTCACTCATTTTGGATTATCACTTTCTTTGGATTGTATATACACTGGTGGACACTTTTACCTTGGGACTTCAACACACTGGGATTCTTAAGGACTGTTTTAGGGTACGATTTAAATGGACAATCTGCTTTATACAGGCTAAGTTATTCTAGTTTTATTGTGTTGTTTTAAGTTCCTTGTGCATTATGTAAATAATACACTATTTATTCATTCTACTTTTGTTGTTGTCTCATGTTTTTAAAGCACTTATTTTATCTCACACAGTTTAATCTGACCCCATTTTAAATCCATGTAATTCGGCCGATAAAACCGAGCGTTACAAGATAACGCATGGATGGTAGTGAACTTTTTAGGTGAAATAGGCATTTTATTACTTTGCTATTCAGTTCAACAGGGTTTATAGAACTCTTCAAAGCAAAATAGGCATTATTTGGTTTTTTGGTTATTTAATAAATGGGCAGTAGCAATTCTAAGTACTTTTGTGCAGCAGTATGCATTCAGATCGCAATGTTAGCAAATTTTATAGCATGCATAGCAATAATATTAGCAGCAGCATGCATAGCAAGTCATTATTATGGCTAATATAGCAGCGGCAGCAGAAAGCGCTTTAGTTGCATAAAATTTTAGTGATAATTCATGGAGAGTAAATTAACTCTTTAAAGTGCAATATGTATTTATTACCGGCGGTACTTTGCTAATTCAACAGGGCTAGCAGGTTTCGTGCAGCAGCTGTGGATTATGCTTCGCAAATTCTGATTAATATTACAACCGCAACATTTGCGTTGAAAAAAAAATGTTTCTGAAAGTAATTTTCAGATGCAACGGGGGAAAAAAACGGGATAAAAACAAACTTGAAACTTGTAAATAAAATAATCTGATATATAGCCTATGTACAATTTAATAACATATAACCTAGTTTGATATATGAATTGGGTGTTCGTCAAAGATTGCATGCGGTCGGAGATTCCCGTGTTTACAGCTCCATAAAATAACCTACTGGAAGCTCTGTAGTTTTGCTGTATAGGCCTATAGATAAAAAAATATTAAAATTACAAACACACAACATTTTGAGTTACTTCCATTTCTGAAAAAAAGAATGTAGGCTGCAAACATTATTGTTCTTAATATGCAATATAAATATTTTAAATTATCAAAATAAATGAGCAGCTGCTTCGGAGGCAGAATTAGTCCTGGGCACATGACACCACAACTACATGGTGTACAGTAATTTATTCTTTCGCCAAATATTTTGTTAGCTTATTAATAAGTTAAAGGTAAGTATTTCCACTGCAGTAACAATGATGAACGTTAATGAGAAAAAAAAAAAAATCAATTGACAACTCTTGAATGACAAATTTAAAACTATTTGCTCAGGCCGCCCGAGCCTGAGCCAGGTGTTACTTCATCTATCAGCCTACAGGGTGATTCCTGCTTGTTAATAACACACATAGTGCGCGTTTCTATCTAGGTAAGTTTGAGTTATTGGCTCAGACACGCATAGTTATTTAGGTCATTAGTTAAATAAACCTAAGGGTACAGCACCCAGGTTCACATCGTTAAGCAAT
>NW_015555734.1:1705143-1714609 GCF_001515605.1 Sinocyclocheilus anshuiensis | reverse complement strand
GTCTATTGATTTGGTCATATTGTGCCGCTCGTGTCTGGCGTAGACACCATGTTAGAGTAAAATAGGCATTCGCCTAGCTACTCGTATGCCTAATTAATGGAGCTCTCAGCAGTTCAGTCTCTTGTGCAGGAGCAGCAGCTTGCGTAGGCATTCAGTCATCGAGATTTTTCTCAGCAGTATGCACAGCATTTCTATGTTACAAATTTTAATTTAGACAATTAATATAAAAGCAGACAACTGCATTTAAATAAAGTCACTGTAGTGTCTTGCTCAAGGCCATCTTGGAACGAGCCACGCATTTATCAATGATGTGTTCATACAATGCAAACATTATTGTTCTTAATATGCAATATAAATATTTTAAATTATCAAAATAAATGAGCAGCTGCTTCGGAGGCAGAATTAGTCCTGGGCACATGACACCACAACTACATGGTGTACAGTAATTTATTCTTTCGCCAAATATTTTGTTAGCTTATTAATAAGTTAAAGGTAAGTATTTCCACTGCAGTAACAATGATGAACGTTAATGAGAAAAAAAAAAAAATCAATTGACAACTCTTGAATGACAAATTTAAAACTATTTGCTCAGGCCGCCCGAGCCTGAGCCAGGTGTTACTTCATCTATCAGCCTACAGGGTGATTCCTGCTTGTTAATAACACACATAGTGCGCGTTTCTATCTAGGTAAGTTTGAGTTATTGGCTCAGACACGCATAGTTATTTAGGTCATTAGTTAAGCTTACACATTTTCATAAAACCTGCAAAATCATGTGATTATATTATAATCTTTACAAAAAATGTGTATTTGTCGTTTACTTTCAATTCTTAAAATTAGCCATTTTAAATGTGAAAAAAAAAATGCAAGTCAGTACATAGATATTTATATGATTATATATTTAATATTTAAAAAGCATTAAAGTTAATGAAAAGATAAAACATCATGGTTGTTAAACACGGTTACATACTGTTAAATACTTAGACCTCATGCAGCAAAAACCAATAATGCTGATGCTTCTCTTTTATGTTTGGTTTTCCCAGTTTTTATTTAAGATACCATTCGCTTATGCAAGTTTTTTTTTTTTAAGCTATGCGCTCTTCTTTTCATACTCACGTTTGGATGCTGTTTTTTGTGTTGAGAAAGTTTGAGGTTAGTTCTGCGCCTTTAGTCCAACTGGTAAAAACCAGCGTGTGCGAGAAACCAGCCGACACGAAAATCTGAACTGAAATGAAGTATGAGTGCGGAAGCAAGCAAAAAATGTTGCTTGGAGAGAAACAACCAATGTAAGGCAGAAAACGCCTCTCACATGGACTTCTCAGTGGGAAATCCTTGAAGGAAAAGTTAAGATTTGACAATTAAGTTTACAAATAGGGTCACAATAACATAATATACAAATTAATTCATAAAAACAAATAATCGATGTCAGCATTTTTACTCATAAACTCAGTCTACATAGCATTGAAACATTAATAAAAATATTGGCTTTTCAGTACAGACGTCTCCGCGACGTGCGTGTGCTATCTGGGGCTTATTCACATAAAACACAGGCCTTTGGACACTACACACATTTACTTATTAGCAGTGTAACATAAATGAGGCTTGAACTTTCCATTGTTAACCAGATCAATTACCAAATGTCATTCGTATTGTTTATACACTTAGCAGACTTTCATGCTTTTACATTTATCAATACTCTTTCCACCCTCAGTATTGCCAGTAAACATGCATTCACATTGGGTTTTTTCAGTAATATACATAGTTTATTACTGCTGACACTGCATTTGGCAGAAAATTCCTTTATACACACCCATAAGCAATACACAGTCAGAAGAAACAAAGAGACACTTTTTATTTATTCTTTTATTTTAAAGCAAAAAGAACAAAAGGAATTATTTCCTCCCCCAAAAAGGAGAACAAAACAAAGAAAAATGTGAAACCGCACAATACCTTTTGAATTCATTTTTTTTTATTTAAAATTCCAATATATAATATTTAGCTGTTATTTTTTTTGTGTGTGTGATTTAATGATATTTACTTGCCATTAAACATTTGCAGAAACATTCTGGAACACAAAGGGCAGGAAGGTGGAGCTTAGCTCTAAAAGCGATGAAGTCACAATAGCCACTATCCAATGGGGGAGGCACGAAGGAGACTAGTGTGTGTGGTAAGGCGTTGTACAATATGGGCGTTTCGAGTAAGAACACACTAATCCGCACATCTTACATCTTTTTTTTTTCCATCATTACAACTGGTTTCTCGTGGTAGTGAATATATTTGATGGAGAAGTGCTTTGACTTATTAAATGGTGCATCAGTTCAGAAGCAGGAGTCTGGGCCTTCTGTTCCAGTAGATCAGATACAGAAGTGTGCGTGTGTGTGAGAGAGAGAAAAATGCTATTCTAGTTTACTCTATTCTATTCCACTACTCTTCTGTAGAAGTACAGGTAGCCCAGGTCCTTAGGTGGTTTCTCAGAGGCACAAACTTTCTGATCGTTAAAGATTACCCACCTAAAAGAAGCAAAGAGTGACAATGAATACATTAATACTGAGAAAAAGTGATATTGCTGTACAAGAGCTGCATATGAATAATGATGGAGAGAGAGAGGAGCCCACTGATGGATAGAGAACTTCACTTACTGTTGGTCCTTCTTGATGTGGCAGACATAATGACCACACATTGTGCCCAGTAGATCAGATACAGAAGTGTGCGTGTGTGTGAGAGAGAGAAAAATGCTATTCTAGTTTACTCTATTCTATTCCACTACTCTTCTGTAGAAGTACAGGTAGCCCAGGTCCTTAGGTGGTTTCTCAGAGGCACAAACTTTCTGATCGTTAAAGATTACCCACCTAAAAGAAGCAAAGAGTGACAATGAATACATTAATACTGAGAAAAAGTGATATTGCTGTACAAGAGCTGCATATGAATAATGATGGAGAGAGAGAGGAGCCCACTGATGGATAGAGAACTTCACTTACTGTTGGTCCTTCTTGATGTGGCAGACATAATGACCACACATTGTGCTCGTTCCCATGTGACTGATGAACGCAAAAAGCTCATACTCTTCAGGACAAAAGAATAGGAAAGATGTGAATCATTAGAAGAGAACAAAATATTTATAACGTTTACAAAAATCACTATTTAATAAATACCACAGAAACACACACTTCCTGTTCCATCACGGACACGTGGTCCTGGAGGAGGTTCCCGACTGGCTTCACTTCCTCCTTCTGAGCGTCCACCCTCAGACACATCCATGGACTCCAGATCATCCAGATGAGAGAAGATCCAGTCCACAGCTCGCTCTAGAACATTATTCTACAAACACAGAAATTGACAAATAGGATTTGAATCTCTTAAAGAAATCATTAATTAACAAAATGGCATTTGAAAGGAAGCACAAAGCATTTGTAACATACTGATTTGTAGCATGCTGAACCTTAGCAGGTTTAAATTTCTATTTATATTATGAAGTTTACAGTTTTTGCTACCTGTTACCAAAATTTAGGACCATGATTTGTGTGACTTAAATGCGTTTAAAGCAATAAATATTAACTAGAGAATCTCAGTCATGCCACTTCATGGGTGTCAATTTTTAAATAAGTTCAAATTTTATACTGAGGTAAAACCATTGTAGCAACTGGGCTGCATGCGAAATGGGTACAATATACTTTTGGTATCAGGTCCTTGCATCAATAAATCTTTTTGTATCACTCTGGTTAAGAGAGACAGAGTGACGTGTCTCACTGTGGCTCTGAGAGCACGAGTGGCCTGGTCTCGACTGAATCCCATAGAAACGATGGTTGCTAGGTGTTCCTCAGGTAGACTCTCTGTGGGTGTGGTGCCAGGAGCAGAACTAGATCCAGCCAACACTAAAGGTGCGGAGAAATCTGCAGAAGTTCACATAGAGAATATTACTGGAAATCTGCATCCTACTTTTAATCCTCTTCACAGCTGACACTCATTGATGAATGTATTTACCAGGGTCTTCCATGTGTCCCATCACCCAGTTCATAGCAGCATCAATGCCAGTATTGCCCGTGTAGTACACGGCCTTCCGGCAGGCCTCCAGAGGAAAACCCATCTCACACAGCTGAGACACTGTAGAGTCATCCAATACCGGAGCTGAGAGACATGCACAGACAGAGAGAGAGTGCTCTACAGACATGTTTCAATAATTACATTGACTGAATGCTAATGAAAATTGTATTAATTAAAAATTAAACCAATGCTTAAAGGAATAGTTAACCCAAAAATTTGCTAAAAATGTTTTCCCCCTCAGATAACCCAAGAGGAACACGAGTTTATTTCTTCATCGAAATAGATTTGGAGAAATTTAGCATATATCACTTGCTCACCAATGGATCCTCTTCAGTGAATGGGTGCCACCAAAATGAGAGCTCATACAGCTGATAAAAACATTAGAATAATCCAAAACATGACTCCAGTCCATCAATTAACATCTTGTGAAGTTCTAGCCAATATGTTGGTAGATTTTGTTGTGAGAGGACAACAGGAGACTTTTTCACTGGACGAAGCATTATTATGGATTATGGACCGCTATTTTGGCCAGAAGCAATGGTTTAAAATTAAAATGCCTTGATGGATTTGTTTCTCATAAACACGCCGCTATTCACTTCATAAGATGTTAATTGATGGACTGGAGTCGTGTGGATTACTGTGATGTTTTATCAGTAAATTTAACTCATTCTGACGGCACCCATTTACTGCAGGGGATCCACTGGTGAGCAAGTGATGTAATGCTAAGTAAATATCTCCAAATCTGATCAGATGAAGAGGTGAGAGTACATTTTCAGCGAATTTTCATTTTTAGGTGAACTATTCCTTTAAATCCAAAATAAATTACATTTAATTGAAAACTAAATATTAAGACTAAGGCAATATGAGTATCATTTATATAGAGCAAATAAAAACACGTTTACATTAAACTAAAACAAATGAATATAATAAAATTAAATTAAAAGACACTAAACAGAAGAAAGCAAAGGAAAAAGAAAGAATGAAAGACAGGCTCAAGTGGCAGACAGATGAGGTCAGAAAGAAGAGAAAAGACAGACTGACACAACAGTGGGGAGTAGAGAGAGTCGTCCTCCTCGTTGCCGTGGAAACCCAGGATACCTTTAACCTCCACATCAGGGGTCATGAGAGGAGGTGGAGCCACCTCTGGCAGAAGCTCCTCCCCTGGCTGCTGTCCCATGGCAAGGAGTGCACTCAGATCCAGTGTGTCAGGAACGTCAATGCTCACATCTATTCAAATTATTACAAGAGTATATTAGAATTCAAACTAGGGCTGTCAACCAATTAACAGAACAATTTAAAATTATATAATTAATTGTGCAAAATTAAAAAGTTACATTATCAAACAGTCAAAAAATATATAATTAACCTAATTTTTTAGGAACCCAATCCAAGCCGAAGGTGAATTTCTTAATTTGGATGACAAGATGGTCAGGAAATGAAGCAAAGCGAGTGGTCCTAAGAGACAAAGAGATATAAAGATACTATTACACACGGAAGAAAACCAAAGACTACTTGAGAATTAAACGAATATTATTACTTTGTGGCAGTGGTTTTGGATTGCACTGCAGAGCTCCAGAAATCTGTGAGTGTTTCGGGTTCGCTAAGAGCAGCCAAACAGGCAGCAAATGGAATTTGAGCACGTGGTGCAGCAGAGGGAGGGGCTCCAGATGACTCCACCTCCTCCCGGCGACGTTCTGCTTCTTGTAGCTCCTCTGATAAACAGAAAGAGAAGATGATAAATGAGAGGAAGGATAAATCGGAATTGATACACAGAAGCATAGTATGAGTGTTTAACCCATATTAGTTGCCTGGTCCATGGGAACGGGCAGCTGGACTATGTAGTCTACTCGTTGGGTATATTTGGCCTTTTGTGACTGCTGGCATACAATCTTCTCCTCCACTAGGAAGCGGAAAGCTTCTGAGGGATTCATGCCAGACCGACAGTTCCTCTGGACAACATAAAAAAAAAGGCAAAATGAGTGAATGCAAAAGTAAATGGTGTAAAACAGAGACTGCAAGAGAATGTCATCATCATTACCTCCACCATATTTATAAAGTGAAGAAGAAACTCCTGCGCATCCTGCTGCCGATTGGTAGAGAACTCCGGGTGGCCTCGTCCAACCAGAGCTTTGAACATGCGAGGTACTATGCCAACCTGGTCACCCTGTACAAAGAAAATCAGACTTAGAAATGGCTTTTCCTGAACATGAGCAGAATCAATTTCTGTATTTTCCTGCAAAAACTGTAAGATTCCATACCAAAATGATTAATGAAAGATATAAACAAAGTCTACTCATCTTTCATGAATGAAACCCGATGTTTGTGTACATACCCTAGGTTCAGTGGAGGAATTGGGGTCATCCCCGGGGTCAGGGGCCACCTTAGAGTACTCTCCTGACAGAAGGCCATAGCCCAGCTTTGCTCTGATATTAAAGAGTGGAAATGAAGGAAGAAAGATACAAATTTCGATTACTAAATAAAATCGTTATGGTGTTTAAGCTCTTTGAAACAACCGAAGCAGATACTCATATTTGTTCCCTCTTTCTTTCAGGTAGCAGGGAGAATTGATGTATGGCGACCTCTGCTGGATATATGATATTACTGAAGCCCCTTCAGTATCATCATTAACAGGACTAAAGTGTTCAGCCTGAAATTAAAATTCTGTCTCCATTTTGTCACTCATGTTGTTCAAAACCTGTATGAAACTCTTTCTACTGTGGAACATGAAACTGTTCATGAACACTGAAACTGAAAAGTCAATCTCCAAATATGACAAAAAAGCAATATAAAAGTGGTTCATAAAACTTGTACTGCTCTATACTCCTGGTCTTCATAAGTCATGCAAGGGCTTTGTGTGAGGAACAGACCATTATTTGTATATTTTCAAACATTGGGCATTAAGACGTATTTGACATTAGTGATTAAAAAATGCCCTGTATTGTTTAACCAAATATGGCTTGCCAAGTTTAAATATGTGGAAGTGCGAATGAGATTTGAAAGCTACTGAAGAATGCAACATTTTTGGGGTGAACGATCCCTTTTAGACTAAACACACTGATATTTTAAAGTATGTGTGCATTTGAGAGTTTGTGGGACAGGTACTCACACTTGAGTCTTAAAATCCTGGGTAGGGTCACTGGGCGCCTCATTAAAGATCTTGTCGATGATGGAAACGTATCTGAGTATCAACGAGAGTGAGAGGAAACAAGATACATTTAGAAATTTTATTTCTGCAGCAATAGTTCCATATAAACATATAAATATATATATATAAACATGTCTAATACACACTTACACCACTTGTGGAGTCAGTAAGATTTTTTTTATGTTTTTGAAAGAAGTCTCTTATGCTCACAAAGGCTGCATTTATCTGAACAAAGTAGTATTATGAAATATAACAATAATAATTTAAATGTAAATAATCATTTAAATAATTTAATTTACTAAAATGTAAATATAACTTGATTTGAGTTTTCAGCAGCCATTACTCAGTGTCACATGATCCTTCAGAAATTATTCTAATATGCTGATTTGGTGCTCAAGAAACATTTCTTATTATCAATGTTGCAAATTGTTGTGCTGCCGAATATTTTTTATTTTTATTTTAAATAATATTCAGTGTTTTTAATAATAATAGCATTTTTTCATTCTCTTCATTGAATAAAAAGTTCAAAATAACAGCATTTATTTGAAACAAATCTTCTGTACCATTGTCTTTAATGTCTCTTTTGACCAATTTAATGATGAAGGTATTCATTTCTTTTAAAAAATATCTTACTGACCCCAAATCTTTGAACAGTAGTGATTATGGATATGTTTTATATGCTCATATCTCTGGCTGAACCACACTCTAGAACCACACACAGGTTGACAAACATTCTGAGAGGCACTGACTTGGTCTGGAAGTCTGGGATGGTGAAGAGCACTTGCATGACAGAGTTGAGGTAGCAGCTGTTTCCCAGGTTCTTCATTCCAGTGAGCCCCGGGCCCCATAGGGGTCTCAGAGTGGTACCTGACTCCTGAATCACCTCCCACTCTCCCACACGCTGGTTCACTGCAATCTCCAGCTCAGTCATGGTTCTTTCCGTCTAACAAAAAGACAGGGACACACTAAAAAACAGCTTCTTAAACACTTTAAGAATGAAAGCCCATCTAGCAGAGATTTTTGGGATGACAGTACCTTTTCCATAGTCATCATATCAATGCCAAAGTGAGAAAGGTGTTCTGGAAGCTTAAAATCTAATACCATATCATCTTCGTCATATGAATAGACATCTGCAAAGACACATACATCACACAATGTCATCATAAATATAGCCCTAGTTAACCGTAAAGCAGACATAACGTTACTGGTTTAAAGCATACAACGTCAGCATGATTTAATTAGATTCCAGCAGATTTTGTGAGACAATCTCACCTGCTCCGTCAGGTGTTATTGTGCCGAGTTTGACAGCCAGTGGGTATCCAGTCTGCTGGTAGTGCAGGAGGGCGTGGTTATTCCCCCCTGAGCCATCAAAATATCTCCGCCCACAAAAAACCTTTCCGTCTGTCAGATTCATCCACAGGTTTTCCTGTAGATCACAGACCTCACACTTCCAACCACTGAAAGAAAGATGGAAGTATGTAAATATAAACAATCACTTATTCTAACTTCCTCCTAGGATCATGTTTTCAGAGCTTAGCTGTATATATCAAATGTGTCCTACAACATTCACACATGTATATACCAAGGAGGGATTTTGACCCCATTGTCGAGTTGTTTAAGTTCAGCTGCGTGTTTTGACTCCTGTCGCACTTCTCCGTCCCACTGCTGCACCTGCAAAGTGTGCGACACTGAGTCTGCTGCCTGCAGCCCCGCCATCGACAGAGACACCTGCAAGGGTGAACGACACCAAGTCAATCAAAGTCTGCTCTGTTATAAAGTTTAGCATTCACTTAATTATGACTATATATTTATTTATTATTACATAGTGAAAAATCATGTGAAAAGATTTCATAATAAAATGACTCACCCGTTCCCGAACAACATCTGGCATGGAGGCTAGATCATCTGATGTCACTTCCTGTCGGTCTGGGAACAGAACCACCTTGACCTCTTCCTCATACTGCTCCTGCTCAACATCAAACCCACCCTCAATCCCTGCAAGAAACACACAACCTTTTCAACCTTTTACGTTTCATAAAATAAACTTACTAACAACACACAACTGGGAAAACTAACATGTTCTAAAATATGTAGCAAAGATTGAGGACTAAAGAATGCAGGGGCTTACCAATGGCTAGTCTTGTGGGCTTCTTTTTTGGAGGGTCACCTGATCCAGAATTGTTATCATCCTCCTTCTGATACACAGACAAGGTTAGTCTATATTTGCCATGAATCAGCACTTAAAGGGATAGTTCACCCAAAAATGAAAATTGTCATTAATTA
>NW_015555734.1:1702132-1705042 GCF_001515605.1 Sinocyclocheilus anshuiensis | reverse complement strand
TCTTCGGAACACGAATTAAGATATTTTTGATGGAATCTGAGAGCTGTCTGACCCTCCCATAGACAGCAACGCTACTGAAATGTTTCCAAGTCCAGAGACGTAGCAAGGAGATCTATAAAATAATCCATGTGACATCAGTGGTTCATCCGCAATTATAAGAAGCTACGAGAATACTTTTTGTGTCTCCTCCGCATCACCCTGAAGCCGTTTTGGAGAATATCCGCTGGACTAAACAGCATATGTTGTTCTGTGTCAGCTGCGTCACGCCGGATCTGTTTCCTACGTTGTTGTAATTTGATCTGAACGGAAACAGCGTATCCGTGTGACGCAGCTGACACAGAACAGCATACGCTGTTTACGTCCAGCGGATACTCTCCAAAATGGCTCCAGGGTGATGTGGAGGAGACAAATTGTTGAATATTTTTCTTTTGCGCACAAAAAGTATTCTCGTACCTTCGTATAATTGCGGATGAACCACTGATGTCACATGGATTATTTTACAGATCTCCTTGCTACGTTTCTGGACTTTCTGGACAATTTCAGTTGCATTGCTGTCTATGGGAGGGTCAGACAGCTCTCATATTTCATCAAAAATATCTTAATTTGTGTTCCGAAGATGAACGAAGGTCTTACGGGTTTGAAACGACATGAGGGTGAGTAATTAATGACAACATTTTTATTTCTGGGTGAACTAACCCTTTAAAATGCAGTTATATTACAAGAAGATGTAATATGGTAAAATATTTTCTTCTATACCATATTAGATTGCAGAGACATAAGCCATGTGTATATTGATTTCCAGAAAAAGTCTAAAAAAAACAATATAGTGCCCACTCACGTTTTCAGCTGTCTTTTGTTCCTTGTTTTTCCCATTCATTTTTTTTCCATAGAGATTTTAAAAAAGGATTTCATAAAAGAGTTTACATTCACAATCACAACATTACAAACTTTGAAGTATTCAAAACTTGGACCAAAAGACAAAAGTTCAAGACTGTACTTAGTCACAGAAACAGAAGTAGCAACTGATCTTTTCTTCCGAGTGTAGCGGAATATCTTTGTTCTATCCATCAGTTGCGTATTGGATTTTGAGATGTGGGCGGGGCACTCAAAAGTGGAGACCGATGAATGCAAGCTTGCAGATTTAAGTGGACAAAATGATTGGAGAAATCCTGCATCCGACACCAGAGAAAAGGTGTGCACTCTTTTGCCATGTTTTACTGGTCGCGATTCTCATTTTAGTGGAAATTTCTTTGGAGAATCAAGGGTAATGTAGTTTTTAACCAGGAATTCCACTGTTAAACATGCTTATTTTAAAATATCAGTTGAATAATCTGGCCAGATGGCTTCAACAAAAGCATTTATCATTGATTAACAACCTCGTTGCTCACAGTTGGTCAGGCTTTAATGGTTTATAAATTATCCTTAAAAAACAATTCCCCTACGGAGAAAATAAATGGGATTTTTACATCCAGAACCCAACTGTTGAACTTAAACATTGCCGTCTGTCCCAGCCAACCTGAAACAGCAAAACTGTCTGAACAAATGGCGTGAGTTTGGTGGCGGGACTATCTGTTTGTCTGGCCAATGAAAGACAGGATGAGTGTCCAGGAAACCTGTTTGACGCCCATCATTTTTTTCCATTTGGAGACTTTAAATATTTACGAACGTTTACTTAAACCATACATGATTATTATTTATAAATGCACAGAATGGTGTGTCATGTGCTTACCTGTGTTTTCCGGGTCCGGGTGATGTGCAGGTAAGCTCTCTGACCAGTTTTGGCGTGGTGTCTTTCTACGTACTTGCTTCCAAAGCCGAGAAAGCTGTTCATGCAGACATACAAGCCTCCGTCACTCTCCTGAAACGAAAGGAAAGAAGTGTTTGAACCAAATACTGTTGGTGAGCACCATGCGTTCGGTGAGGCTGTGGCTGTCTCACGCGCATGATACAGAAGCACACAGACTTCTCAAGGAAAAAAAAAACTTTGCAGTTAACTTACTAGCTCATGTTAGCGTTATAACTAGCTCACGGCTAGCTAAAGTAGCATATACACGCTGATAATTTAAGGCTAAACCAAGGGAAATTAGTTGTTTAGTCAAGATGTGACCAAAGTGTGCAGAGTCAACATTGCGATTATGACTCGCTTGACATAATGAAGGAAAATAGTGCAAACTTGTGCACTCAATGAGCGCTAACGTTAGTTAGCAAACATCATAGCTCATGGGAAGACGAAAGCAAAACGGCAGCCTTATGCAAATAAATAAATATATAAATAAAATAAATCCCGAAAGTGCAGTCGCGTGCTACTAACGTTACGTTACTGAACTCACCGGACTGGCGAATGAGAAGGCGCACTCGTCTTTGTGAACACGATCTCCGGGCCTCGGAACCCGAATCGTAGACAGAATCGACATCAATATCTCGCTAACCTCCGTCATATCTGGCTAAACACGATTTGCCTTCACACGCTTGCCCGCCACGGTTTTTTGGCCCCCGCTCCTGAAATACAGTGCGCTTGAAATCTCTGACCGCCCACTTCTCTCTCTGTTTCCCTTCAACGAAAAGCTGCTACTGATGATCCAGTGTGTTTCATTCGAGGCCAGGGGCGCTGCACACTTCTTCTTCTTCTTCTTCTTCTTCTTCTTCTTTTGTGTTTAATGGCGGTTGGCAAACCAGCTTAAGGTGCATTTCCGCCACCTACTGGGATGGAGTGTGAGGCCTCGATGAACGAATATATAATGTACTACAAAAAAAAAACTAAATTCTTCTAATCAAATCTGTATCTCTTAGATATTTTAGAAGAAAATCATAAAGCCTTAGCCAGTGTTGGGGGTAAGGGGGTAAGTTACGTAATCAGATTACTTTTTTCCAAGTAACTAGTAAAGTAACGCATTACTTTTTAATTTACAA
>NW_015555734.1:1698361-1701664 GCF_001515605.1 Sinocyclocheilus anshuiensis | reverse complement strand
ATGTTCTAATCAAATCTGTATCTCTCAGATATTTTAGAAGAGAACCATAAACCCTTAGATGTTTCTGTGTATTCTGAAATATATTCATAACTGAAATTGATTTCCATATCTTCCATATTTTTCAACAAGTTGCTTTCTTTGTCTATTATATGCCTCACAATGTAAGAGCACATGTTCAACTGTTTCTGTTATTCCACAGTAACTGCAGCTATCTGACTCACTTTTTCCTATTATATGCAATGAATAATTAAGGTTAGAGTGTCCTATACGGATCCTGGTTATGGCGCTGCACACTCTCTCGCTGCACGCATTACAGCCGCAAGTGTTTGACCGTAAAGCGCCAAAATCGCGCGCATATCGTTTAACATAAAAATACTAATATGCACATTAGCATAACGTCTTTAATGCAATAGTTAAATGATCGTTTAATGCAGTATAGCAATCTTGGCATAACAAATATTTTTTTAGCAGTTCACCACTGAGGAGAAATAAACCTTTATTGTGAATTCTCATGTATTTTGTGTACTACGGTAAAATGGAAGCCATGACAGTTGTCGAAATGAGAAAGCGGAAATTTTTACCTCATGTAAATAATAATACTGGCCTCCTGCGGCTGGGAGTTTAATGCGCGCAACAAGTTATGCGCCAGATTGCAACTAAAAAGTATGTGATGATATATGGATGGTGTTGCTTTGGGTTCAGTGTAGACAGTTACTGGTTATCATGTATTTGGATTTTATCCTAATAGATTTAGCCTAAATCTTACAATATAAACAAAACAATGAATGTAAATACTTTAAGTATTCCTAGCAATGTTACTTCTAACTAAATGAGGACATAGCACATTTTGTTGCGTTTATATAAACTAATTACGATTACAACAAGCTAATATAAACCCTAAATACCCGTTCACACCAAGAACGTGGGACATTCTACCAGAAACGTACATTTCCACTTGTAAAAATCTTGGGTGAAAAAAATATCTTATTCTTAAATCTGAATGTTCTGTCATATGGAGGAAATGTTAATCTATATGAAACACATATCATGCCATCTCAGCATGTTTTTATGATTGAAATAAATACGTTTTTATACGCATTTCACCAATAAAATGTCAGGCCCTGTCACAGACAAATTTGTATATGTTAGAATGGTTTCCTAATGAATTTCTTTGATACAAATAGCATTTTCTTATTGGTCGCATGTCCCTGATTGTATCTAACATGGTTTTGTAAAAATGGTTTCAATGCACACAGGGATGTGACAGGGCCTGACGGTCGGCCATTTTAAACTGCCATTACTCAGCCTGCTAGCATGCTAGCATAAAAACTGTTAACATGCAATCAAGGAATTTCAGTAACTTTTTTAGACATGTTTTGGATTTAAAAGATTTTCATTCTTTCCTGGGATGTTTTACCGTGACAGGGCCTGACCCTTTAGCTCGTCCTCCTAAAAAAAAAAACATAAAAAACAAGCTTAAAATCATACAGTTCAATGACAGAACTCGCCCTTGATCAGTGTCAGCTTCACCTCAGTCAAATTATGTCACTTCCTTTGAGTCATACCTTTAAAGGCGCATTACACACATTTTATGTTGAGTTTTATGTAAACGTGACAGGACTGACCGAAAACATGGGGACAGTTGTAAAATAGTATTTATTTGTAGAATTTATGTATACTTTCATGTTTTTAATCAGTTAATGTGAATGATAACAACTTGTTATTGATGGAGTTTTTTTTCTAAATAACAGTTTTTAGCAAAACTATGAAAGCTGTAGGTCAAATTTGGCTGAGGACAAGGACAAGGACAGGATTTGTAATTTTCAAAAGTGTTTTTAATAAATTAAAAAATATCTGAGAACCTAATGAATGACATATTCCTTTACAGAACAACTCACAGAAATCAACCTTCAGTCAGTTTTAGACATTTTTTGAAAGTAATACTTTTTATTCACTGTAACAAGTCAAGGACAGATAATGTACATTTCTGGTAGAATGTCCCACGTTTTGTTTATTAATTAAAAGCACGTGCTGCAGTTTTGTCGTTTGCCGCTGTAAATCCTCAAGCTCTTTAAAGTCTGGGGGATTCTGACTGGCTGTCAGTGATTGTATCGATTATCAGCTGGAAACAAATCGTTCTGAAAGTAATTCCAACAATATCGTCGTGTATTCTTAGAATTAGAACGATTTTTAAAAATGGTTATAGTTACCTTAGCTCTAAAAGAATCCTTAAAGGGGGGTTCAATGCTGTTTCATGCATTCAGAGTTGTTTACACTGTTAAAGAGTTGGATTCTCAAGCTAAGCATGGACAAAGTTTCAATAAAACAATTTGGAAGTATGACATAGTATTTCTGTGCCAAAAATGTTACTTCCGGGTTCGTACAAGTTTCGGAGAGTTTTTTTTTCGATTGTGGCTCTTCATGACGTAGACGAGGGTGGAACTCCTTATATGGGCAGCAACGGAGTTTCAGTTTTTGTGTTAGTTGACGAACGTTTTATAAACAAGGTCCAGTTCGACTCTGGATTTGCACATTGTTTGATACTGAAAGATGGAGCGGTCCCAGCTATAAAAGATCCCGGTCATGATTCAGAACTGCAGACGGTAAGTGAAACGGCATCAAATTTCTGTTTTGTTGGCAATCAGCGCTCAAGTGCTCGTCACTCTTTAGCTCCGTTCCTGGAGAAATCCATTTCCACGCGAGACAAGCTCCTGCGGACCAGACGAAAATGTCACGACGAGTGTTTAACAGCAGGAGACGACAAAGTCTCCAAACTAGGTAACTGCTAACTTTTTGTACAGATGCACAAAGTATGTGTGCTCAATCTCCATCTCAGTGTGTGTGTGTGTTCAAATGACCTGAAGAAACTCATTCATCTACAGTGCTTGAAACAGTACAGTACTTTGTCCAACTAATGCAACAATACAAATCATGCTCTGTAAACTGGTGACTGGAGTTTTCCAAGATTTGTTCAGTTCAATGCATGTTATCACATCACATGTTAATGAATGTTAGTGTGTGTGTGTGTGTGTGTGTGTGTGTGTGTGTGTGTGGACAAAGGATTTTACTCTCTGGGACCTGGGGATACTAGACTGGATCCAGGTGCGGGCTGAGTGTGTGAGGTTCTGTATGGGTCGAAGCGTCTCTCCTGCTGCTCTGCTCCCAGTATCTTCAGACATTGAGTATGAATTTGGAACACGCAACCCTTACAACTACCTGCAAGTCACCTACTACAAGGTAAAATTACCAATCAAAGTGTTTAAAACATGAAATGAGGCAACACACCTGGAAGAGTCTGAGCAA
>NW_015555734.1:1660014-1698296 GCF_001515605.1 Sinocyclocheilus anshuiensis | reverse complement strand
GTGTGTGTGTGTGTGTGTGTGTGTGTGTGTGTGTGTGTGTGTGGACAAAGGATTTTACTCTCTGGGACCTGGGGATACTAGACTGGATCCAGGTGCGGGCTGAGTGTGTGAGGTTCTGTATGGGTCGAAGCGTCTCTCCTGCTGCTCTGCTCCCAGTATCTTCAGACATTGAGTATGAATTTGGAACACGCAACCCTTACAACTACCTGCAAGTCACCTACTACAAGGTAAAATGACCAATCATAGTGTTTTAAATGTGAAATCAGGCAACACACGGGCAAGGGTCTGGGTAAACCTGCCCTGGTCTGTTTTGTAAGTTTAAAATCCGTCTTCCCCCTTTATACAGTTGGATAAAATGGCCAAAGCAGCTTCAGCTGCTCACACGTTCTTTGTTGCCAATCCGAGTCACCTGGAGATGAGGAACAACCTCGAGAAGTACAGAAGAATGTTAGGAGTGAAAGAAGAGTCCTTCCAGGACAGAGAGCAACACTGGGTGAGTTCAACAGAAGAGAATCTGCAATCTGCAGATAAGTGTTTTTATTGTTAGCTAAAACTAAAACAATTTAAAAAAAGTATTTTTGATAATTGAAACAAAATAAAATCTAAATATTAGATTAAAAAAATACTACAAAAATAAAAAAAATGAGAAATGCTTTGGCAACTCAAGTTGAAGTACTAAAATGAACAAAACTAAAAAAATTACACTTAAAATAAATATTTAAAAGAACTAATAAAAAATGACAAAAGCACAATAATTAAAATTTTAACTAAAATTTAAATGAGAACTGAAAATTGTTAAACTGAAAATCAAAGCTAATTCAAAATACTATAATGATGAATATAAAGTACATAATCATTTAATCATTTGTATATGTCAACAATGTATGAAAAATGTAACTCGGTTATTTATGACAGGCTTAAGAAATTTTAAGAAATGTTTTCTTAAGTAACTGCTTTTGTGTCTGTTTGGTATAGTTTAAAATTAGTTGAAGTGATTAGAATAATAATACAAACATATTATTCAAAAATAATGAAACAAGGATAGGTAAAATAAGAAAAGGCTTCAGACCATTTTTTCAGTTAAGATGTAACATCATGTATTTATGTATGTATTTATTTTGGAAAATTGTGTATGAGGATGAAAATAAATCTTAAAGCTGATGATAAATAATACTAAAATAACAGTTGCAAATGTCATTACAAAATAAATTGTGTGAATTGTATTGCATGTGCTCAGTGCGCATACTGATGTCTGAGCAGCTCTCATATCTGTGGGCATGTAATTGCATCTTTGTGAATCATAACAGTTATTTTGGTTTCGAGTGTGTTGTGCAGGGTGTTATTTTGGTGATTTCTTCCCACATTGGCCGAGCAGTCTTTTGTCTTTGAGACAGATATCTGGAGAATGTCAATGTCTGTCAATCATATACTTGTTCTACACTTCACTATCCTCACTCGTCTCTTTTTCTCACTCCTTTTTAAATTAACCACATTAGCTGTCCTGTATACCACTGTTCTCAGTTACTCTACCATCTCCACATCTTTTTGTAACATTGTTTATCATTTTTAGGAGATGTATGATGCAGCCATTCTAGCTGAGAGCTCATCTGATTGGGTGAAGGCAGTGAAGAAGTGGAAGGAGTGTGTGAATGAGATGCTCAAGCAGACAGAAGAGTGCAGAGCTCAATGTGTGATGGCGTCACGGGTCATTCCGGAGGAGCCAGACACCATTCAGGGCGTTTATGAGAGAGCTGCAGGTGAAAAAGGATGTTTATGTACCAAGTCTATCAAGTGATTGCAGCCACTATTAGTAGTATAAAGTCAGATTATTTCAAGGAATAGTCAAATCCAGTCTTATTTGCAAATAATTCACTTGTTTATAAAAAGAAGAGTTTAAATAGTGTGTTGCACCATTAATGGCATATTTTGGTAATTATATATAACAGTTCAGTGAAATCAGTCTTTCTCTGTTGCTTCAGACCTCTCTCTCTCCTTGCTGTCATGCAAAAAGATGTGTGTGACCTTAGTGTCAACGTGACCTAGAAGGGTTTCTGCTCTGGAGGACTTCCTGCCCTTACAGCTCGAGCGCTTACATATTGCACGGTTCAAAGGTCAGATGTCATTGAAATACGAGCACTGATGTTTCCTACATTGATGTTTACGCACAAATTATTTGGATTATTTACTAATTATTTATTTATTTTATTTATTATATCTTTGTTCTTCAGTGTTTATTTTTGGAAATATTTATTTTGTTTCCTTTTCAAAAACATAATTCCACTTGGTTGAATAAAGTTTATGTAAACACCATGGTTCCTGATGAACTTAAATTTGCAATTTATTTCATTATTTATAGTTATTTTTATCTTCCTATGTTTTATTTATAATATCTGATCTGTATACAATTTCAATGCCAGTGTCAAAGACTGTAACGTTCTAATGACTCTACATTCTTTATCTAATGAATCGGATGTGAATAGCATTGTTATGTTTGTATTATTTCTATACTAGTATAGTATTTAATAATATTTTGAATTAGTTTTTATTTTTATATTTTCATTTTAAATTTATTCTGAGTTTTAGTTCTTGTTATGTGTGTTTGTTTTTATTAGTTTTATTATTAGTTTTTATTTACATTTTATTTTTTAGTCATTTTAGTACTGCAAACTTTTTATTTTTACTTCAGTTAGTTGCCAAGGTATAGTTTTTTTTGGCTAATAAATAAATTATTAGTTACCTCTCTGGTGTCCCACAGCTGGTGACCTGAAGGGGGC
This sequence comes from Sinocyclocheilus anshuiensis, assembly GCF_001515605.1. NCBI lineage: Eukaryota > Metazoa > Chordata > Actinopteri > Cypriniformes > Cyprinidae > Sinocyclocheilus > Sinocyclocheilus anshuiensis. The sequence goes on along the minus strand of NW_015555734.1, from coordinate 1,695,522 downwards.
GGTAGAGACCCTGCGCTCCTTGCTGCTCTTTTACCGCACAGATTCAGACTCCCTTAGTAATCTGGAGCTCTACACTCAGACTCTAGAGGGCGACACAGAGGCTCAGGAAACAGGCCCCATGCAGGTGTGATGCATGGACTGGTGGAGTAACTGTGACGCATGGGAGATGGGGTAGAAAGAATAATGTTTGCATTTATAGATGGGTCAGTCTGTTGGATGGATGAATAGACGAGTCAATGGTCCAGATCAATACAGAATTTAAATGACCACTTGATCTTTTTTCTCAAAGGAAATTGACAAGTATGTCAGCAGAGCTTTGCAAGAGAAGAGACTACTGTACTTTGGGATGGCAAACTTGGACTTTAAATTCAGTGACCCGGTAAATACCTCTATGCTGTTCTTGAGTTTGTTTTTGTTTTTTTGTCTTGCACCTCTGATCTTTTGTTCTCCTTTCTGAAACTAGCCAAAATAGGTCTCAGTCTCACTCTCTGTCCCCATCGGGATCTGTGGACACCCAAGGACATTGTGCCAGAATCTCTGCAAGAAACCTGGAGGTGAGACAGAAAAATAGAAAAAAATTATAGGATGAAAGGATTTGGTGAAATACATTTCCTGGCAGATTCAAACTTTTTTTTCTTCTCAGAGCAGAGAAAGAGGAACTTCATGAGAAACTAAAGCAGGGAGAAAAAGTGGAAGAAATGGATGACAGTGGATTTTATGCAGGTACAAGCACTGTTCCATCCTGTGCTGTAGTGTGTGTGTGTGTGTGTGTGTGTGTGTGTGTGTATGTGTGTACCTGTTTTTCTATTCTGGTGGGGACTTAAACCTGAATACACACAGACTCATGGGGACTCGTGTCACGGTGGGGACCTAAATTGATGAATGAGCCAATCAGCAAAGAGACATCCATGGACATCAAATGCCTCATTGTCTCTTCATGAACACTAGTTTATTTTTATCCCAGACTGTTTCACAGGTTATGTCTTTATAAGTGTGAGAGTGTGTGCATGTGTTTGTGCCTTTGTTTCAGTATGTCTGTTTTGATTTGGGTTATATATAATTTTTTACAATAAAAGAATAAAGCGACGAATGGCTAATTATGTAGTTCAAGGAGTAATTTATTATTTTTCTTTATAATTAGTATTTATTATTGTACAATGACGTTTTAGTGCCACATAAATTAAAAATAAGATTACGAGAATAAAGTCGAAATTACAAGAATTCAGTCGTAGCAATAACGAGAATGAAGTTATAATATTTTGAGAGAGTATATATTGTGCACACAAATGGGAGCACCGGGAGAAATTCCGGTGGCCTGTGTTAAAAGCAACAAAGCACAAAGCTTATTGCGATTACTGGCTGGCTGAGTGCTACAAATAGGCCTAATGAATGGATTTGAAGACTTGAAATATTATTTCCAATCATTTATTATACCGTGAATGAAATAGCTTGTGAATAGTTACTTAACGTATTTACCTCAGAAAAGACAACAATATAACTTAAGTTAACGAGTTGGAGCCCACTTCAACCTTTAGAATGTTTTATGTGGCAGAATTTTCAAATGACTTAATGTTATTCACGCAATATACTGGCCTTAAAAAAAAGGTTTTCTTTTTTTTTTTCAGCAGGGTTGCTACGACTTTAATCTCATATTGCTACGACTTTTTTTTTTTTTTTTTTACTTTATTCTCATACTACAACTTTAATCTCATATTGCTACGACTTTATTCTCAAAATATTTAGAGTTTAATCTCATATGGCTACAACTTTATTCTTGTCATTTTGATTTTATTCTCAAAATATTATGACATTAATCTCATAATCTAACATTTATAAAAAAAAAATATTTTACGTGGCACTAAAATGGCGTATTAAACTTTTTTCCGCATTCTTTTTTTTTTTTTACATATTAAAAATGAAAAGTTTTTTTTTTATTAACCCATAAAGGCAGAGTTCACCCAAAAAATTTTATTTGCTGACAATTTACTCACCGTCAGACCATCAAGGATGTAGATGAGTTTGTTCATTTGAATAGATTTGGAGAAATTTAGTATTACATCCCTTGCTCACCAATGGAATTGGGTGCCGTCAGAATGAGAGTTCAAACAGCTGATAAAAACATCACAAAAAAACACGTGTTTGTAATAAACAAATGAATCAAAGATGTTTTTAACTTAAAATCGTTACTTCTGGGAGGGGGGCACGCTGAATAACCAGCGTTCTGTTCCACCCCTCAGTACCACGACTGAGGTGAGACCCTTGAGCAAGGCACCGTATATGTATATGTGACTTCTATTGCTCTATAGCACTAATGATATTTACTTTCTCCTACCTATCTAAACAGAAACTTTTTTTTTTTTTATTTTCATTAAGACAATACATAGCATGTTTATTAAGCCATTTTCTTCATGGATAGTGGTGGCTGATCCCAAAATCTAGCTGATTTCAAGTTCATTGTGGAGACATTTGCTCCCCATAATGTAGGCAAAACCTGGTCCACCCACACACACATAGACAATCCTATATAAATGCACACATCTTAACTCTACATTACAATAAAGGGCTTTTTACATGACACTGAACCTAATGCAGCACATAACCTTTCCTTAATGTTCATCCATGCAAAAGTAAACCACTCCCTTTTGTCCTAATAGAGTTTGTTCATTTGAATAGATTTGGAGAAATTTAGTATAAATCCCTTGCTCACCAATGGAATTGGGTGCCGTCAGAATGAGAGTTCAAACAGCTGATAAAAACATCACAAAAAAACACGTGTTTGTAATAAACAAATGAATCAAAGATGTTTTTAACTTAAAATCGTTACTTCTGGGAGGGGGGCACGCTGAATAACCAGCGTTCTGTTCCACCCCTCAATACTACGACTGAGGTGAGACCCTTGAGCAAGGCACCGAACCCCCAACTGCTCCCCGGGTGCTGCAGCAATATGGTTGCCCACTGCTCCGGGTGTGTGTTCACTACTGTGTGTGTGAACTTGGATGGGTTAAATGCAGAGCACAAATTCCGAGTATGGCTCACCATACTTTGGCCACATGTCACTTCACTTCTGCTGTGATGTTTTTATCAGCTGTTTGAACTCTCATTCTGAAGGCATAGTGGTGGCTGATCCCAAAATCTAGCTGATTTCAAGTTCATTGTGGAGACATTTGCTCCCCATAATGTAGGCAAAACCTGGTCCACCCACACACACATAGACAATCCTATATAAATGCACACATCTTAACTCTACATTACAATAAAGGGCTTTTTACATGACACTGAACCTAATGCAGCACATAACCTTTCCTTAATGTTCATCCATGCAAAAGTAAACCACTCCCTTTTGTCCTAATAGAATATAATCCTTTTCACCCATGGGTCGCGTTGTCCCCCCTCCTTGCTAAATCGGGTGATGATTTTATCCACCATGCTGTGATGTTTTGTCTGGTTCAGTGAGGTGGGGGAGGACAAGTTATATTTACGATAATGATAGTTTGTTTAGATAGTTCTAAATCAGGACACTAAAACTGATTTAAGCAAAGCCTTACATGTTCACAGGCTTTTAAACTCTTTTGTTGCACAAAATTCTCTCATGGTCCTCACGCATTTCTGTTCCTGAAGCGATGAGCTATTTATGTTTTGTTACAATAGTGTTTACACTCTTAAGATTAAAACATAGTGTACCTAGGGTACCATATTATGCTGCTGTTAAATCACAAAGCCTTCTGCTCACCTCAGTATGAATATTTATAACAAGTATAAATATTGCTAATTTTTAAAGTTTTCAAGGTGTACGCAACACCAGCTCCCAGTGATCTGAATCCGCTTATCATTCCATACATAGAAATGTCTCTCCAGTCCATTATTTACTTTTTCAGCTTTCTTCCATCACACTGACATGTGAGAATGTTGTGGATGTTCTGCCTGCTCATTCATGACTAATAGGCCACTGTAACCATGACCCTCATCTGGTGGCTTTAAAAAAAAAAAACGTTTTGGTTTTCAGAGACATCTGTGTTCAAAGTTTATGGATGTATCATCAATGCAGATCTTTAGGATCAGACCTGGGATATTTAGTTCGACAACTTTGTCATTGTAGGTTTTTCAGTCCATTATAGAGCCATAAACCATCCATAGCTGAACACTATTCAAAGCAAATTTCTACTTTTAGCCAAGATTTGCATTGTTTATTATTTCCTAAACAGGGAAAATGAATGGATATGCATCATCTGCAAAAAAAAAAGTAAAATCTCCCTCACCTGGCCCTTCACACACCTGCTTTTCTGTCATGTGACCCCATGACCTGATTCTCTCCACTATTTAGTTAGGATCTCCTGTCCTAACAGATTTCCCTCCCTCTGGCTCGCTCCATCCCAGGCTTTATCCTTTCAGCCCTGATCTCACTTCATCCCCTCCAATCCTCATCTGCCCATCACAAAAGCATCACAGAATTTACAGAGAGCGAGAGAGAGAGGGGGATCAAAAGGGGCGTAAACAGAAGACCTGAATGAACACTGTCCTGAGAAAAAGGCAAGTGGATAGAGAGTTGGAAAGGAATAAGAAATACAAATGGAGTGGAGAAACATCCCAGAGGAACAGGTAAGTGATGAAGTTTTGCAGTTCTATATTTTTGGTCTTTTATATGTTTTGCTACTGCTTTAGTTTTTACTTAAGAATATGACAAAGTTAAGATTATGATAATGAATTACACCAGGAAATTTGAACTTCAGATCCAAACCATAACATAAATGTCAATCAGTTCTATGCTATAAATCCGTCAAACTATTGGTTTGTTTTATGCTGTAGCGACATTTTATTTATTTATTTTTTTTCATTTTATGTAGCATAAATGTTTTTAAGATATCAGATTGACAGTGGTACAGAATTGTAGTTAATCATTTCTCAACATTGTAATTAATGTTTAAAAAACACACATATTGTTGACATCAATAGCCTCGTGGGCAGTGCGTAGACATATAGCGTTGTTGCACATCAGGTGTCGAGAGTTCGAGTCCCGGCTTGTGAACTTTTCCCTATCCCATCTCCCCTCTTTTTCGCTTCCTGTCTACAATACTGTCCTATCTTAAAAAACAAAAACACTAAAAATAAATCTATAACTTATTTTAAAGCACATATTAAAAAATATTTCGAATTATATTGAATGACCTAATAATTAACCATAGTATAACGAATTAACCATACAAAGTAATGACTGCATAATACTATGGCAGACTGTTCTTTCAACAAAGTCATTTGCAGAAAACTCAAAAACAAACGATGGCTAGGCCACACTTTCACACCCATTCCCAGCTCTCTTTCTCTCTGTTTCTATCCATCTATCCCCCTCCCCATAGCTCTTATCCAGATGCAAAGAGCAGTCAATAATCAGATGAGAGCAGATTTGATTCAAAAGACCTCCCTTAAAATCTCAGCAGTGTGGATTTAAACTCTCTCTCTCTCTTATTAGTATCTTCTGGTTATACCCTTGGTGCATACAGATAACACTAACAGTAGAACATCTGTATTTATGTTCTACTGTTAGTGTTATCTGTATGCACCAAGGGTCTGAGAGTAACGCAATTTCAATTCTCTGTGTGTATGTGCTGTACATGTGGAAGAATTGACAATAAAGCAGACTTGACTTGACTTGACTTATTAGTATCTTCTGGTTATGGTGTTTGGTGCTCACGGTCTTACTGGTGATAACATTACCTTGCCGTTTAATTCACACTGACGACAACTACAAAAACTCTAGGAATGGTGTTTACCTTGAGTTCCAGAACTTGGAACTCTCATTCTGAAGGCACCCATTCACTGCAGAGGATCCATTGGTGAGCAAGTGATGTAAAATTTATCCAAATCTGATCCAATGAAGGAACAAACTCATCTACATCTTACTCAAGGAACAAACTACATCTACATTTTTTTGGGTGACTTTTTTACACTCACATAAGATCAGTAAACTTAAACGCTAATTTATTTAGCATGGAGTGAGTTGCCTCATGTTTTTTTTTTTTTTTCTAATACTGCATCCGCACCACTAGGTGCCAATATAAATCCAAGACCACTGACAAAGCTATCAGCTCAAATGTGCACACCTTTAATTTATCATTAATTATTGTTTCTCAGAATCAAAACCGAGACAAAAAAGACAGAAGGTACAAGTGTTTAATACATCTAGACAACAGTACATTAAAACAAGTGAGCGGAGAGAGGGAGGAGGGGAGGTGATGGACTGATGGAACGAGTGAGAGAGAAAGAGGGTGGGGCAGAGAGATGGAGAGCGAGATTACAGATAATCCTTCATAAATGAGTGCATTTGTTTATGAAGCTCACAAATCTCCCATTTAGAGTATGGAATAATAATCCAGGCAAGAAATCATGTAATCATTCATACCTCGACTCCCCATCCCAACACGAAGCCCCTTCCATTACACCCAAACCCTAATATCACTGACCCTCCTCTAATGCATCAAAAATCAGACCCTTGCCTTACTTACTCTAGCCATTGATCCTCTGTTTTTGAATGAATCTACACTGAGCTGTAAAATAGAGGATAGAATGGTTAATGGTTCATAAGGTGTTAATATCATCCTATGCATCTGATACTCAGCAGTCCTGGAAAACAGTTAAGAGTTTAAGAGCAGAGCAGATGTATGGATGTGCCTCCTAGGTAAATGACTAAGACCCTTCTGACCTGTTTCCATCGATGTTTGACTATCACCGAGATGCATTAATGAATAATCTCTTTCTCCCTCATGGTAACATATAACATTACACATCATGCTGGTGGTGTGTGCAGGATTTGGTCCAATGCTGAAGAGCATGGCTATTAATAGTGATAATGGAGCAGTCGATGGTCCATTCTCATACATTTTTAGCATGGCTTTTTTATTTTGAGACATTTGTTTAACCTGGGTTTCTCAATGTAATCACACAGCTGCAGGTTTTTCACAGTGTGTCCATCTTTAGTCCTCTTGGACACTTTCTTTAGGAAACTTGCACACCAAGAATTGCTCTGATTATTTTTAAACCAGTGAACAATGGCTATTTGATTTAAATGTACATGAAAGGGTGATGTTTGTTCTGAAATAAGACCGTTTAGTATGAAACAGCACATTGTCAAATTCCTCTTTAATTTCTATTTACATTCCAATGATCATGAAGTAAATATCACATGGGCAAGAGCTGTGATTTACCATTGCAAGTGTGATAATGTTTTTAAAGTCAGTGTGTACAAAGCTGCGGCCGACTTTAGCATTGTGATGTATTTCTGATATAAACGGAATATTGAATGAGAAAAAATATTCAATATTAAAGCATGAGGCTTGATTTTTACTCTAGTTTACAATCAGACTGACGGTTGTTAGGGAGTTATTTAGGATGTTCTGGGCCTTCTCATTAGAAGACTGGGAACACCATCCCAGAGGGGAATTTTGAGCAAAGGATTATGAAGACAAACTAATTTTTCTGTTGATCATCTTAGACTAGTAATGTGTGCTGACAAAGTAAAAAGATGCGGACTTCAAATAAAAAAAAAGAAAAAAAAGATGAGATACTTGGATTAACTGAGAAACTTGGATTATAGACAAAATATTACCAGATACTTTTACATTTTTTTCTCAGAAAATAAACTGCATCTCCAAACAATACACTGTAGTGATATTTTGTTTGCAATATTTTGCATACAATTAAATAATAAATTATATATACTGTATATAGTTATCTGTATGCACCAAGGGTCTGAGAGTAACGCAATTTCAATTCTCTGTGTGTATGTGCTGTACATGTGGAAGAATTGACAATAAAGCAGACTTGACTTGACTTGACTTATTAGTATCTTCTGGTTATGGTGTTTGGTGCTCACGGTCTTACTGGTGATAACATTACCTTGCCGTTTAATTCACACTGACGACAACTACAAAAACTCTAGGAATGGTGTTTACCTTGAGTTCCAGAACAGGAATATATACTGATGTCCATTACAGGGCAGCTCCTTCCCACTGGTCCACCTCTCTCCCATCCACACCCTTTGACCTCTCGCTTTCTCCTCTCAAACTAATTTTAGGCAAAAGTCATTTGGACATGAGAGCTCAGGAGAGACACAAAGATTCAATAAACAATTCAATAAAAGGAAATAGCCTACATTAATCTTCTTTGTAAGGTAAGACATGATGTTCAAACTAACTCATAATAGTTCTTTTAAAAATGCTGTTCGTTAAGGCGAATGACAACACTCTAATTGTACAAGCAAACTGGGGTGAACCATCCAAAGTGAAGGGCAAAATCTTTATAGATAACAGTATTGAGAGAACCAAACCTCATCAATAATGTCTAATATGGGTCTCTGTGATGTTTTCAGCAGAAAATCTATTTATTGTTTTGTTCTTCGTTTCTGAACGCTCAAGAATATCACAAATGAAAGCCGCTGTGATGTGCTAATGTGAATTCATTAATTTTGGATTATAAATAAAGTCACAGTAATCATTGTTATGCTGTTAAGACCTTATTTCACAGGAGCAGGTGGACTTACCCAAAAACTAATGTGCTGTAGATGTATATAATGTATTTGTGACCATGGACCACAAAACCAGTCATAAGGTTAAATTTTTTGAAATTGAGATTTATACATCATCTGAAAGCTGAATAAATAAGATTTCCATTAATGCATGGAAAGTTTTGTTATAGGACAATATTTGGCTGAGATAAAACTATTTGAAAATCTGGAATCTGAGGGTGCAAAAAAATCTAAATACTGAGAAAATCGCCTTTAAAGTTGTCCAAATTAAGTTCTTAGCAATGCATATTACTAATCAAAAATTAAGTTTTGATATATTTACGGTAGGAAATTTACAAAATATCTTCATGGAACATGATCTTTACTTAAAAATAAATCGATAATTTAGACCCATACAATGTTTTTTTGGCTATTGCTAAAAATATACCCAAGCGACTTAAGACTGGTTTTGTGGTCCAGAGTCACATTTATGAGCTAACTTCGACCAGGTCGAAGGGAGTTTAAATTGCAAATAGATGTTGAATGAGGGAACTGAAGATATATAACAGTGAAAGCAACAACAAGCTCTTCCCACAAGCAGTAAAATAAATTGATGTAACAATGAAATGTATATTAATTTTTAGGAGAGTTTTCCCCCAGCACTCTCTTGGCTCTACTGACCTCACTTCCTCTCTGTAACTGTGGGTGACCGTGCCTAACTACTGTTGCCATGGGTGAAATGGAGCAACTGCGAAAGGAGGCGGAGAGCCTGAAGGATGAGATTACTGTTAGTGTCAAGAATATGTCTGATAAAACTAAGATTTATTGTTTTTGGTCAAACTCTACAAACATCTATGTAACTTTACAGAATATCACAGATTGATTCTCAGTTCTAGATCAGCTGTTATGTGTATGTTTTGAGCTCTACAGGCGGCTCGTAAAGCAGTGCAGGACCTTACGCTGCAGGATCATGTGGCGGGGACAGCTGTTGTGGGACGTGTCCAGCTAAAGATCAGAAAGACATTGAGAGGACATCTGGCCAAAATCTATGCCTTGCACTGGGGGACAGACTCAAAGTAAGCATCTATATGCAAATAAAAACAACTAGTCATATTAGTGAAATGAATGATTATGTAAACGGATATATTCAAGGAGATGGATACACGTAAAAGATGTTCTTTATGTATGAATCAGATGTATCAGTAAGGTCGTTTTAATAAAAGGAGGCTGGAAGGCTTGGAAGGGGATCAGAACTTTTGTACATGTTTTTTTTATTTTTTTATAGTAAATTCACTCGAGACCAACACTGAATTAACTGCTTTAGTCTTTTCATACCTTTATTTTTACATTTATGCATTTGGTCCAGGTGTAAAATAAAACCTCTAAACTTGGTGGTGTTAGAAATATTATTCACTAGATGTGGTTCTATGTATTAAAATGACGCTAATAACATATCAAAATATAAATATAAGATTTAAAGTTACAGTTTAACTTAAAAAAGGTCAAATTAAATTTTAGTACCAAGTTGAAATACTACAATTACTATAACTAAAACTGATATAAAAATAGTGCCTAACAAAAATGCTAAAATGAAAATTGAAAATAAATGCTAATTCAAAATGTTAATAAATACTATAATAATATAGAAATAATACTAAAATAAACCAGAACACTTATTTTCTAACCTGATGTTTCTTTTTGTCTTTCAGACTGTGTGTCAGTGCATCTCAAGATGGTAAACTGATTGTATGGGACAGCTGCACCACTAACAAGGTACTGAAATGTTTTTAAATGTAAATTCTCATAGGTCTGATCTTAGTCCTTGGCTACCAAAAATCATTCAGCCTATCATTACAATCTATCGTTATCTATTGTTACAGATGTAACAAATTACAAAATCTGTTGCTTTAAATTGAAGCTGCTGTCACATACATTTAAATGCAAATAATTTCTGGTGAAGGCTATTAAGAACATCAGTACCTGCCAGTGGTCACATTGTGTGCAAGAGGGAGATGTACACTGAAAAAAAATGTTTTATTCATCCAATTAATAAAATTTAGGGTAATGATTCACATCTATATTTTTTACCTTGAGCCAATGAAAAATAATTAACTTGCACTATTTTTTTCAGTGTACATCTCCCTCTTGCACATTTGCCGTGTTTCAGCCACCACTTTTATTTGTATCTTATTATTTTCATCAAAAATATGGTTTAATTAAAAATAATTTCATATGGTGCGAAGGTTATTCGGTTTAATTTTTTCATGGCACATGATTTTTGATTTTTTTTGTTTTTTACACAAAGGCACAATATGTAAGATTTTTTTTTTTAAATATCCAAAAACCACTAGAACAGTGTTATATATTTTGCTGACTTGTGTACTTACATTATCCCAAATGTTTCGCAGAATGTTTAAATAAGCATTTTTAACTAGTGACACGGACCGTGTCCATAGTGTCATTGTGTCGCCTGCCAATGACGTCATAACCCCTCGATTTCCGGTTTTGTTTTGTAGAAACTCCAAAGACGCTTTAATATGCTGTGCGTTTTAATAGACCGGTAACGACCGCACAGAGTAGCATTATAACAGAACTTTTAAATGTATCTAGTATGATAAAACAGCGCTGCTTTTTTTTCCCACATACGCACGACCGGAGGGAGCGAAAATGGTCAACTGTGGCATAATAAAAGCTCTGCTGCTTTCGAGCCGTGTGTCACGCTCGTTCAGCGGCCTCATTTCACTTCGACGGCTTTCAGCCTCACCCTGCTTCATTCTACCACGTTAATAAACAACTCCCATGATTCCACACTCAGTCACGGCGTCATCAAACTACGCCTTTGTCTATTTGTTTATTTTGAATATGCGCCCTCTAGTGGCGAAAATGACATATTGTGCCTTTAAGTAATGTTGTCCAGTGAATTGTTTGCATTATTTAAGCATTATTTTATTTATTTGTAAGGCTGCTTTATGTTTGATTTATGTTGAAGTGTTTAATGGCTTTTAATGGTGAGACTTTTTTGGTAATCAGGCTCTCAAAAATTTGGATTTAGATTTATCGGCCAACATATCGGTTATCGGCTTTCACATTTAAAGAATTATCGGTTATCGGTATCGGCCTAAATTTTCATATCGGTGCATCCCTAATATATATATATATATATATATATATATATATATATATATATACACAAACAGTAAATCTTAATTCGTTATTTAGTTGTTCATGAAAGTGTTCATATTTTCAAAATGTTAGTTGATATGGGGGGGGATTGTATACCTGCTCTTAACAATGTGTAAACAGTGTGTAAAAAACATCCGAATGTTTTGTGTTCTTTTAGGCAAACTGATGATACTGCATTTTGATAGCACTATTTAGGATAATAATATAATAACAAAATTAATTAGATGGCCAGTTAGTAAAATGTGAAAATAAATGTTGTCTTTATTATAGACAAAGCGTTTGTGAATCCTTAGGAAAGTTTTCGGGAAGGTCCATTTTACAAACCAGTTACGCAGAATGTACTCATATTTACGAAAGTTTAATGAATGAGGCCCATATTACCATTCGCCTATAAAACCGTAATAAAATTAATGAACCATCATCCCTGATTGTGGTCTAGGTGCATGCAATCCCACTGAAGTCCTCGTGGGTGATGACATGTTCGTACGCACCTTCAGGAAACATGGTGGCGTGTGGAGGCCTTGACAACATGTGCTCCATCTATAACCTGAAGGGCAAAGATGGCAACGTGAAGGTCATGCATGAGCTCGCAGCACACACAGGTGAGAATATGTGAATCAGTGTGCAATATACAAGAGCGATATCTAGCCAATGAAATATTTTACGTCAGCTAGCTGTGTCTTGAAGTCTCTGTTTTGACTGTATATGATCTGAATTTCTGTTGTGGGTTTTGTGCTGATCAGGTTACCTGTCCTGCTGCCGCTTCCTGAATGACAATGAGATCATTACCAGCTCTGGAGACTGTACCTGGTACATTCACTTTAGACTGTCCTAATAGCTATAAACTAAAATAGGAAAGAAAAGTTTGTTGCAAATGATGTATTCATTTCATTTCCTTTAATAACGTGGCCTCTGGCGTTTTTCCAGTGTTCTGTGGGACATTGAGACGGGATCGCAGAAAACCGTGTTCGCCGGTCATCTGGGTGACTGTATGTCTCTGGCTGTGGCCCCTGACTTCAACACTTTCATCTCAGGAGCCTGTGACTACACAGCCAAACTATGGGACATCCGTGACGGCCAGTGCAGACAGACCTTTGGAGGTCATGAGAGTGACATCAACGCTATTGGGGTAAGAATAATCAGCAAGCCAGTAATTAATCCATAACCACAGAAATATCGATTACTTACATTTTTAATGAATGGGGCTAGCTAAGGCTTTATTATTATTCGTTCGTTAGGATTTGAACCCTTAATCCAACCCATGAAGCAGTGTTGTTTAGTATTATTTATATACTATAACAGTTTTTATTAATATTTTCTGTTTTGTTTTTCCTTTTTTTTATTAAAAAAATGGTTGAGGTTTTACTAATATTGTTATGTGCCTTTGTCATTTTTATTAGTTATTAAATATTTATATTTAGCTTTTTAATTGAGTTATTTCAGTTAATAAGGTAGTAAGTTTTTCATCTAACATTTATATTTTTGATTTCAGAATTAACAAAACTTTTATTTTATTTTTAGCAGTTTTAATACTTTAATATTTTTAAATAGTTTTAGTTTTAAATTTGTATTAATTTATTACAAAATTAATGTAATTTTTTTTTAACTTATTTTATGTGACTATTTCTTCAAAGAAAAAAACTGTTGTTGAGGGGGTGATTTTTTGTTGTTTTAGCCTTTTTTTAAAACATAAAAAAAAAAACTTTAAGTCATTTTGAGGCCCCCTTGGATGTTTGCAAGGTCCCCTAGTGGGCCCCGAACCACTGGTTGAAAACCACTGCCTTAGTGTATTTAACTTGTCCAGTATGTAGATTATAGCACACTGTTGGTACTACAAGCATGAAGGATGTTAAACTGTGCAGTTTGAGAGGTGTGGTTTTACTTCATTATAGAAAGAGCAAAAATCCTATAGATTGAGAAAGGAACCCAAGCCATCTCTAGGGACCAGAAATACTTTATAAACCCGGGTTAGAAAGTAACCACTCAGAACAACTTGGAAACCACCAAGCAACTGCACACTAACAACCACTCACAACTCATAGCATCCCCTACCATAAAGTGGCAGCGAGTTTCGCAGTATATTTTTAAAATTACATTTTTTTCTCTCTGTGTCATTTTTCAGTTTTTCCCCAATGGCAATGCAGTGATCACAGGTTCAGACGACGCTTCCTGTAAGCTCTACGACCTGCGTTCAGACCAGGAGCTCATCACATACCAGGACTCCAGCATCATGTGCGGCGTGACCTCCATCGCTCCCTCCTTCTCTGGAAGACTCATCCTCGCTGGCTATGACGACTTCAACTGCAACATCTGGGACTCGCTGAAGGCGGAGAGAGTCGGTATGTCAGCGGAAAGAGATACAAGGATAGATGTCACCTTCAGGAGAATGATAGCTAATACATTTTAGATGCAAACATATCTGTCTATTAATTGTAATAAAACTGTGTTTGTGCTTTACAGGAGTGTTGTCTGGTCATGACAACAGAGTGAGCTGTATTGGTGTGACACCTGATGGAATGGCCTGCTGCACAGGATCATGGGATAGCTTCCTTAAGATCTGGAACTAAGGCTCTGTCTCAAATGGAGGCAAAATCAGAATATGTCAGACAGGGTTAAATGCAAAGGGACAACTGAAACAGGACTATGGGATGTAGTTGTATAAGTAGGGAGAGAAAGCGATATGTTTGTTGTGCCATCACAACGAGAAAGATTGTGAATAAGAAGACCTCATTTAGAGATGGGCTGACCTGTACAATAATCTTGTCAAAGAAATCATGCAATACCAGAAAACTTGTTTTTCAGGGACTGCTAAGTGCAAAAGTGGGCATTTACAAAGCCATTACCTATTTGGTGATTCGTGAGGTCATTTTTTGAATAGGGTCATTAACAAATGGCTGTCACAGCATATTATCAATAATAGCATATGAAATAAGACTTTCAACACTAGTTGGATCAAGCTTACTGATATCTAAATGCATCCTGTGCTATTAAACCTATAAGACAGAGGTTGCCAAAATAGTTGCACAAGGTCAAATATACAATGACTTAAGTCTAACAAAGAATATTTGTAACTTTTATAAAAATGTGGTTTACAAACTATAGGCAGATTAAATAAGTTTTAGTGAGACCGTCTGATGGAAGATTCTTTTTTTTTTTAAGTTTAGTGTTATTTGCTATTATTATTATTTTTTTGATAGTGCAGATAGTGTCATCTGTTTTTTCTGCTCATTTGGGCCAATAAAAAAATACTACGATGACAAACCTGATTTTTCATATTACATTTTATAATCTCTCATATCTGATGAAATCGAAAACAAATGCATATATTATACACTATAATATACATACAACAATTTATGGGGTCAGTTTTACTTAGCAAGCATGCATTAAATTGATCTATATATATATATATATATATATGTATGCACACACACACACACAGTCTCTCTATACATCTCAATCTATCTTACAGACCTCAGACTTTTGAACAGTAGCGCACAGATATCGGATAACTCTTTTGATGTTAAAAATAGTTCAGATAAATTAGTAACAATGCTTTTAAAAAGATGTGGTCATCCGAGTTAAACATGAGTGAAGAAGTCTAATTGGCTGACAGTGTCTATTTTTCAATAATTGCAGGGCTGAAAGTAGTGGTATATCTTCACCACTAGACATGCTTTGTGAACAGCTGGTATCAATGACAAAGACTGAGATCTATTCAGGTTTTTCTGAAAAACAATGTCATCCAGTACATTCAGATTAAAAGAAACAAAACTCAAATAAAATGCAAATTTTATTTACATTAAAACAGTGTTTATTTACAAACACACAAAGAAACAGTAAAGATAAGAAAAAAAAAAAAAGAATGATCATGTAGTTTAAGGCATAAAACTGTATTATATACATAGTGTTGGCTGGATTTATCCTGGTCTGCTCAGTTTGTCTCACTCGTTCTCCTTGTTAAGTGACAGAATCAGAGCTCTCCTGTCCATCTGGCTGAATCTCTGTTTTTCTGGGGTGGACACTTTCAACTTCATCTGAAGAAAGACATGAAGATCCATTTAGAGTTTGAAGGTGTAACAGATGAAAATGACTGCATAACACTCTATAGTTAAATAAGCACTGAGATTCAGATATAACCAGTGACTAATAACTGTGTGATTACCTGGGAGTTGCGGTCTCTGGGTGAATTTGCCTCCCTCAGGATCTGCAGAGGCGATCTGCCCTCACCAATCAGAACTTTTTCTGTAACATTAAACAAGTAAATAACCTAGTTTATAACCACTGAGAAAAGTGCATACTTGGAAAAAATAAAAGATGAAAAAAAATAACTTGGATACACTTCAGATTGATCATTTTGTTAGTCTTCGATCCATTACTTTTAACGTAAGAGCAGGTGCAGACATTTATAAACTCTGAAATCAACAAGTTTTGGCATCATCTGCCACCACTTATTTTAGCTGTACAAAAATGTTGATGCTGTGTGGTGAATGGACACACACTCACCTCTCGGTCTCTGTTTGGCACGCACAACCATGTTGTTATTTTCATTTGTGGCTGTGTTTTTGGTGGAGAGTGGTGAGGACATGGATGTTTTTCCACACGCCTGTACCCTCCTCGCTCTGACTCCAGTGGTCCCGAAGCCCACACCCAACCACTGGGGTTTAAAAATGGCCTGACTTGGGCTACGGGTGTCAAACTTCAGACAACGGATGCCGGACTGGACCGTTTCAACCTGGGTGTCAGTCACTGGGCTGGATTTGCTGGGGGCAACAGCAGGTTGAGGTGTGGGAGGTTTGCTCTCCTCTGGCTGCTCATGGCTCGACTCTGGAAGAGCAGCATCCAGCTGATGGAGGAAGGACACACATCAGTCAGTCCCACACAGCATTCAACAGGATGGAATTTTTCTGCTTGCCAAATCAGGCCAACAGTTCAGATTCCTAACTGTACTGAAATTTTCACTGGTCCCAAAACAAACAAAAACATCCATTTAACTATCAATTTAAAATGCATCGTTTTTTTTTTTTAAACATTCTTTTTTTTTTTTAAATGAAATTATAAATTTTTCACAAATACAAACTAAGATGTCATCAAATTATTATTTTTAAATAAATTTAATAACTTTGAAATGAATATAATTATTCAGTGTATTTAAAAAAACTAAACCAAATAAATTATATGCATATCAAAGGCATAAAAATGTAAAATGTTAAAAATGTTTTTCACAAATATAAAATTACTGCAATTAAATGATTTTCAGTCATTTTTGATTTTAAAGTAGTCTCTAATGCTCACCAAGCCTGCATTTATTTGAACACACACACACACACACACACACACACACACACACATATATATACATATACATACATACATACATACATACATATATATCTAGACTAAAATAACGGTTCTCTATTTAAAATATTTTAAAGCTGAATTTTTAGCAGCCATTACTCCAGTCTTCAGTGTGACATGATCCTTCAGAAATCATTCTAATATTCTGATTTGCTGCCCAAGAAACATTTCATATTATTAATGTATTAATAATGTATTATCAATCTATAAATATTCCACTTTTTTCAGGATTCTTTAATAAATAAGTTCAAAAGAACATCATTTATTTGCTATAGAAATATTTTGAAACAAATGTCTCTGCTTTCACTTGCGATCAATTTAATGTATCCTTTCTGAATATATAAATGTCTTTAAAAAAAATAAAAATAATAATAAAAAAATAAAAATAAATTGTACTGCCCCCAAACTTTTTAACGGTAGTGTACTATGAATATATACAGATAAATGATGAACTATTCCTTTAAAAATGTAGATAGAAACCCAAAAAGACAGTCTTTCAATAAACCCAAAAACAAACCTGTTCTTCCGATGTCTGGGACGGGTCCTCAACTGCCTCCGAGGTCACGACAGCTTCAACAACAGGAGTGGAAGTTTCAGACTCTGTGGATTGTGGTGGGGCTGAGAAGAGTGCGCAGGAGTGATCTTCATTCGCTTGGCTCTCAGCAGGAGGAGGAGTCAGAGGATGTTCCTCCAGAGAAGAGTAAACGCCTTCACGACAAGCAAGAAGACTCAAACTGAGCTCTTTTCTTAATGATGAAGCACCAAGCAGCAGAGCATCCTCCGCCTCTTCCAGCGAGGTCTCAGCATCCACCTCCACCTGCGTGCGTCCAATCAACACAAATGGGCTGCTGCACATGGAGCCGTAGGCCTCTGAAGGAGAGCACAGCACAGGGGTGGACACAGCATCCGTGTGTCCGATGAGGGTGGATGAGTTCTGGGATTTTACCAGAGGAAGCAGAGGATTTCTGGGACCTGCGTCATTTTGCTGATTCCCATTGGGCAGGCGGTGGTGTTTGGTAAAGGAGACCAGAGGAAGGGGAGAAACAGAGTCGCCAGACTTGACGTCATTGAGAAAGAAGGTGCTCAGCCGCCGAGCAAGAGACGTGACACTCACTGTAAAGGAGACAAAGGAGTTGGGAGCTTGAAGAGTCACGACTGAAAATGGTTCATCCATGCATGCGTTTCATTTCATTCATCATCTAGAAAAAAAAAAACTTTTTTTACCTTATAATTTTTAAATCAATAAATCCACCCCTTTCTTACAATCAACTGCAAACTCGCATTCTGATCTGCCTCCATCCAATCAACAACCACTGAACAGAACCAAGTCCCATCCTACATTTTTCTCTTTTTTTGATGAAACGCTCAAAATCAGTTTGTAATGATGTACAGAGCACTCATCGACACTACGTGGTGTTTGTTTTGTTTCAGTTTTTAAAGAATTCAATGGCTCATAGTCCTGTAATATAGCACCAAGCAGACGCATGGGATTCCGGTACTTAAAGAAGAGAAATAAATATATCTATATATAAATATAAATACCTTTGCACAGAGCCATTTTTTTTAGAAGAGTTTACCAAATAAACTCTCGAGTATAAAAACGGTATCATATACCAGTTAATATCAATTCAAAAAGGCCAGCATGTCTTGTTTAAATTTCCAGTGATTGTATGTATATATATATATATATATATATATATATATATAAAAACACTTTGACAACCAAGGCCATTAAAAAAAGTGCACTGCTGCACTCTATACAGAAAGGATTGAGCATATGAATATTAATTAGCTTTCAGCTTGAGCTCTTTTCAACATGTTTAAATATTCTGATTTAAGAATGCGTATCACAGTCCACATGTAATACTCCAAATAATGGAGTAAACTTCACTTACCCTTTAATGGTGTTCGAGTAACGCCAGGTGTGGGTGAGCGGGGGTCAACAAATGCAGGCCCTACTGACTCCACCACAGGAAGAGGAGAGTAAGCCACGCCCACCTACAGGAAAATACAATCAATTAAACTCTTATTCTGCCAATTGCTCACTCACTGTTCATATGGGATCTGAAAATTAGCATAATTCTTCCCAGAGTCCGGCTTCACGACACACGACGTAATCAAACTTTAATTAGAGAAACTCAAACAGAAGTGTTGTCACACCGTATGTTTGTACCTGTATAGGTGTGCGGTCGATAACACAGGACGGTGAACGCGGGTCTGCGAGTCTCGATACACGCGATGCTTTCGGCCGCTGGCTCAGGTCTATCTTTGGGGTTGATGCCACAGACATCTTGCTTTCACTGGCACCCATTTTACACTGTTTGCTGCACGGTTTATGAAAACAAATGCATGGTAGGCAGAGAAAAAGTAACGTTAGTTAAAACCCTAATACTCTGAACTCATGCTGGCTTTCCAGAACACTGCTAAATTGTACGCACGTAAAACACTTAATTCCATTTAATAAATAAGTAGCAGTTCTTGCCATGCTGCGTTTTAGCAGCATGACAAAGTCATTGTCCAAAACACAAACTCACCTTAAAGTTCAATGTGTTCCACGTGCAGTCCGCTATATGTTCTTTTTATCTTCCACGCTGTATCAGATCAACTTTGTCACGTTTTATATGTCTATGTACGAACAAAAGCAGATTTCAACAAAGAAATGTTTCAGTCGCCTTCCAATCTAAACTCCGTGTGACTCCAGCGAGAGCATTTAAATTGGTCGCTCTGTGTTTGCGGCGATTTTTAAACAGGCCAATGGGTGAACGCGCGAGTTGCTGCCTCGACGCCTCTGATTGGCTGAGACTGTGAATACATTATTATTGGGCGTGTATCAGCGATTTGAAATACAGCAAGCAAGCAGCCGGGAGTTGACTGTTTGACGTCTTCTTTAATATTTTGAGTTCAACAGTCAAAACGCACTGCAAACAATCGGACTTCTGTTTTTTCAAAAATATGTTTTAGTGAAGGAATTAATATTCGCCACTTATAGAAAAGCATGTTGAAAGTATATTTTAGTTTTACTATTTTGGTTATTGTTAATAGCAAGCTGAATAAATTAAAAAGGTATGTCATCTTTTTTTTATAATTTTTATACTTATATTTAGAAATATGAAAATTATTTTTCCTTAGTTAATTTTATTTAAAAAAAAAAAACATTTTAAACAAATTTCAAATATTTTTTTAATTAGTTATCAAGCACTTTTTGTCAAAGCTTTATTGCTTGAATTACATAGATCATAATAGCTATTTGAATTGGCTATATGCAAAACACTAATCATTATGATTCAATACACAATATGGCATGTAGAATTTACAATTAAGCAAATTAATTTACAGCAAAAGCAAATATCCAATAAGAAATAGTGCTTACAGACATGTCTTTCAGTATACAGCCCTTCTGTCACTCATGAATGAAGTTGCCAATATAACTTTAAGGCTTGCAAATCACTTCTGTTACTCTGTACAGGATCCAAAGTGATGTAGAACACAATTATATCTCCACATACCTCGTCTCTGTGTCAAACAGAGGCAAGTATTTTGAGCTCACAGTGCAGGGGCCTTACTTTCCCCATTTGAGAAATATGAGAGCAATTTTGATAAGGACCATGGAAAGAACCGTAATCTTCAAGATTAACAAAATGGAAAAATTATAACAGAATCTCTGTAAGCATAAACTTGTGACAAAAACCGTAGCAAGTTTGTACCATGGACCTTTTAACATCTTTTTCTCAAGTACAGTCATCAGTTCATCCGTCTGTCCATTAACGTCGTTTTGTTCTCTCTTTTTATTTTCCTCACATTGTAGCACCTCTAAAAGTCATGCCTCTGTTGAAATGTACACCTCCACTCGTGTTGTTTTCTCTCCAAAACTGGCTTCTCCACACTCGCATTCTATCTTCCTGCGCTCCTTCATCTCCTCCATCCTTCATTCTGTCTCTCCTTCTCTCTGGCAGAAGTGTGCAAGCAGAGTGTCCAGATCTCGCCGGTCGGCTGCTGAATAAAGCGAGCTTTCTCCCATCATGCTCAGTGCCATGCGTAATGTGGACCAGATGTTGTCTGACATCACAGTCACTGCTGCACCTGGCCCTCGACTCGCACCTCCCTCTCCATCACCTGCGGCCTGTCGCTGCAGAGAAAGGGCCTCTAGGAAGTGCTCTACTGCCTCCCTGATTGAGATATAAAGAGATGCCATTCATTGTGGTGTTTTAGATCTTTCTGGTGAAACCTTCTCTTACTAACCTGTGTGCACCCAGGTTGACACAGCTGATGCCAAGGTTATATCGGCTACGTACAAATCCAGGCTGTAACTCCAGTGCGCGCCTGTAAGCAGCGACCGCCTCCTCTGAGCGGTTCCCGTTAGCAAGAGTCGCTCCCAACTTGTTCCACAGCAGATAATCCTTCACATAGTGTTGAGAGAAAGAAGAATGTGAACTAAAACACTGATGAACAATCTGTATAAATGAGCAGAATATAGCAAGCAATGTGTAGACTCCAACCTGTGGCGTCACAGACAGGGCGGCAGTGAAACAGTCCACAGCCTTGTCATACTCTCCACTCAGGTTGAAGAGAACGCCCAGACCACACTGCAGCTCAGGGTCCACCCATGTGGGCTCAGCGGCCGCTGCACTCAAAAACAACGTCTGCACTTCATTAAACAGTGCCCTAGGAGGAAGAACAAGTGAAAGAATGGATTAGCCTCTAACTTAAAGGGTTAGTTCACCCAAAAATGAAAATTCTGTCATTAATTACTCACCCTCATGTCGTTTCAAACCCATAAGACCTTCGTTCATCAACAGAAATTAAGATATTTTTGATGGAATCTGAGAGCTGTCTGACCCTGCATAGACAGCAATGCAACTGAAATGTTCCCAAGTCCAGAAACGTAGCAAGGAGATCTGTAAAATAATCCATGTGACATCAGGGGTTCATCCGCAATTATACGAAGCTACGAGAATACTTTTTGTGCGCAAAAGAAAAAAAAAAACGACTTTATTCAACAATTCATCTCCTCTGCATCACCCTGTAGTGCCATTTTGGAGAATATCCACTGGACTAAACAACGTATGCTGTTCTGTGTCAGCTACGTTTCTGGACTTGGAAACATTTCAGTTGCATTGCTGTCTATGCAGGGTCATACAGCTATCAGATTCCATCAAAAATAATTTGTGTTGTGAAGATGAACGAAGGTCTTATGGGTTTGAAACGACATGAGGGTGAGTAATTAATGACAGAATTTTCATTTTTGGGTTAGACCTAAACCTTTAAAAGTAGTCGTCCACCCAAAAAAAAATTAAATACTCGCATCACTGACTCACCCTCAAGTCGTTTCAAACCCTTCTGACACACAAAACTATCATATAGCTTCAAAAGACTTGGAATACAATCATATTGACAATTTTATGACACTTTTTTGTCATTAAGGAGCTTGAGAGATCACTTCCTCATTCACTTTAATTTACTTGAAGCAAAACAGCAAGTATTGTTCAAAAATACTAATTTTGTGCTCTACAGAAAAAAGCCATGTGGGTCTGGAACGAAATGGTGAGTAGATTTTATTTTGGAAAATAATCTTTAATAAAACAAAAGACAATTCATAATCATCCCTGAGTCATACAAAAACTATTTTAATGTCTGCACTGTCAACTGATTAAAACAGAGCATATGCTGCAAGCTACCCACAATGCTGTCTGCAGATTGAACTCCACACCTTTGTTTGTGTAAGACTCTGTATTTTTAGAGCACTGCCTGCTTATGATTGGTGACAAATGTAAATCTGTTGCTAGGTTACAATGCCCCGTCCACTCACTTATGCATGTCTCACATTAATGTAAAAAGGCATTGAAAACAGGCTGCTTCCACGTCTGATCAGTTCACAGTACTG
The DNA here is from genome assembly GCF_001515605.1 of Sinocyclocheilus anshuiensis. Classification (NCBI taxonomy): domain Eukaryota; kingdom Metazoa; phylum Chordata; class Actinopteri; order Cypriniformes; family Cyprinidae; genus Sinocyclocheilus; species Sinocyclocheilus anshuiensis. Next base: position 1,672,606 of record NW_015555734.1, on the reverse strand, counting down.
CACAATCATGAAAAAGGTTTAACAGACTTCTGGGTTCAATACAAGTCTTGGGTAAAATAATTCTGACTCATCACTCCGTGTTTCAGTAACACTTACACTGTGTCCTAACTATTTGTCAACCCACACTAAACGCAAAAATGTTGCCTTCTATTTTCAAGATGCTCGTCCATACTGCATTTTTTAAGATTCTTCCTAAATGTTTAATATAATATCCAATATTTGTCAACTTCCACATGAATCCTTTCAGGAATAAACAAAAATGTAATCCTGTGATGGTAAATCTTAATTTTCAGCAGCCATTACTGCAGTGTCCAGTGTCACATGATCTTTCAGAAATCATTCTAATATGCTGTTTTGCTGCTCAAGAAATATTTCTCGTGCTGCTTAATATTTTAGTGAAAATTGTGACACATTTTTTAGGATTCTTTGATGAATGGAAAGTTCAAAAGAACAGCATTTATCTTTTGATCAAGTTATCAATATTTTTGATCAATCACTTTCAAGCAATTTAATGTGTCCTTGCTAAATAAAAGTGTAAATTTCTTTTAAAAATTTGTATTGACCCCAAACTTGTGTACAGGAAGAGCCATATTTCAGTCAATGAGATTTCAGTGTGGTGTACCCGGTGCAATCAACAAAATGTAGTGTCACTCATCATGTATAGAATATTTCTTTACAGCATTCAAGAATCCGCTTACTCTGGAAGGAGGGATCCAAATCTCTCCCTCTCTTTCTCCCTCTCCCTCACACCCTCCCGCTCCTTCTCTCGTTCATGCTGCTCGAGGATATGCCGGTATTTAGGGTTGTGCCTCAACCAATCACGAAGCGTCTCACAGGCCTGTCTGTGCAGTGACTCATTGGTGAAGCTCACAGCTAGAGCCATGAGAGCAGTCAGATTGTCCTTTTGCAGCTCAATACATCTGAAAACAACAATTGAGACATTAATTTAAAAAGGTGGGAGCAGTATTTTAATAAATCAGATTTGTCTCAGAGAACTTAAAGGGGTCATATGATGCGATTTAAATGTTTCCTTTCTCTTTGGAGTGTTACAAGCTCTTGGTGCATAAAGAAGATCTGTAAAGTTGCAAAGACTAAAGTCTCAAATCCAAAGAGATATTCTTTATAAAAGTTAAGAGTCAACCATGCCTACCTAAAACGGCTCGTTCGAACACGCCCCCACATGTCTACATCACGATGTGGGAAGATTTGCATAACGCCGCCCAAATGTTCACGCAAAGAAACACATGTGGTTGCCGCAAGCCCGCCGGACGCTCCTTCGTCGAATCCGCCGGCCGCGCTGTTCTCAAGCCCACCGGTCGCCGCTCACTCTAGCCCACCCGTGACGCTGTGTTTCATTGGGAAAGCGAAACTACTTTGTTTGGCCTTCCATTTCCAGCGATATCGCTGACTTGATTGCAAATGATTGCAAAGATACTATTTAAACTGAACTGAGCTGGATGTTGACATCACTGAATTCAATGATGAACTGTCTTTAACTGAAAAATTAGTGTTTACTATTGTCATTTTGCATTATTGACACACTGTTTTCCTAATTAATGCTGTTCAGTTGCTTTGACACAATCTGTATTGTTAAAAGCGCTATATAAATAAAGGTAAAAAATAAATAAATAAATAAATAAATACCAAATAATGTTCTTTTTAGCAACATCATATGACCCCTTTTATAACTGCTGTGCACAGTAAGACTGCGGTTATACTTCTCACCTGCGGAGGGCGCTGATAGCAGCAAACTCTTGCTCGTTCTCTGCCTGGCAGGTGCCCAGATATTGCCATGCCTGCAGTATCATCACACGCAGTCAGTGTTTCACAAAGACAAACAAGAAAGCAGAACACAGTTAGAATCCCTTGAGACAAAATGTATCATCAGTTTTTGGATGTGGGGATTATATGTATGAGGGTCTGACCAGCTGGTTGTCTGGCTTTCTCTGAACTGCGCTCTCAAAGAGACGTACGGCTCCAGGAATGTCCCCCGCCTCCATCCTCTTCACGCCCTCAGCAAACGGATCATCGTGGGACAGGTAGGGGTTGTCTTCTTCAAACTGATACCCCTAGGAGAAAAGTAAACTCATATTCACAATAAATTTAACGTTATATATAACATTAAAGTAACTAGTCACAAATTATTTTTCCTCAGGTTTTTGTTTCGTTTAGTTTTTTTTGCTATTTTTTGAAAAAAATTATTTATCTGTGAATGAATTATACTACCATTCAAAAGTTTAGTTAACTTAGTAAAAAATAGTTTTTCTTTGAAAAAAAAAAATATTCAGCAAGGATGCATTAAATTGTTCAAAAGTGACAGTGAAGGCATTTATAATGTAACAAAATATTAACATTTCAAATAAATTATGAAAGAATCTTGAAAAAAAAAAAAATGGTTTCCATAAAATATTAAGCAGCATGGTGCTCTGTTTTTTGAGCACCAAATCAGCAGAATAGAAACATTAATGAAGGATCATGTGACACTAAGGACTGGAGTGATGGCTGGTGGAAATTCAGATTTGACATTACAGGAAAATCACATTTTAAAATATAATAAAAAACAATAAATATTGTTATTATTTAACAATAATTACTGTTTTCACTGTATTTTTGATAAATGCAGCCCTGGTAAGCATGAGCTTCTTTCAAAACTTCTTTCAAAAACATAAAAAAATCTTATCATCCCAAACCATTTGAACAGTAGTGTTTCTGGAATCTGAACAATTTAAAAAAATCATTAAAAAAAAAAAAAAAAAAAAAAAAGTTTTTTTGTGCAGAAAATGTAAACTTGAAATGAAAGTATGAAAAGAGTGGATGTATAGCATGCAACTTTTAAGATGCTGTTCTTCTGACTATTGGCCACAGGTAACAGCATGATTTGTGAGGGTGACATTGCTTTTAAACAACAGTTCAATAAATTATTAGTTCATATCAAGTAACTTACATTTTAGACACAATATTGCCAGTTTTTCTGCCTATTTTTGCTCTGCCAATGACAATAGTTTCTAATGAAGCCAAAGACTGGAACCAACTGTTGTATAAACTGTAATAAAGTACAGCCTACAGCCTAGGAAAGGACTCAAAAGTTTTAATTAGGTGGAAGTATCCATGCTGTGAATGGACACAGATGTACATTAACCAGATACCTTGTCGTAAGAGCTGCTGAGCATCTGATCGAAGTCTGAGAGCCAAGGGTGAGCTTCAGCATCCCTCTTCGCCATTTCCTCCCACTCCTGCTGGAGTTTCTCCCAGAAATCAACATCACTCTGAACTCACACACATATCAACACACAAGCACCAGTGAATACAGTATCACACTGAAGTTCATGTAAACATGTGCAAGTGTGCAGTCTGTCTCACCTCAACCGCTGCTTTGGCCTGCTGGAAGTCTGGCCCGTAAGCGGCGAACTCATCTACCCAAGATTCTGCAGATTCTGCCGAAACCTACCAAGCACAGCGACATGCCAGGCTGTTAGCAGCCTCAATGACACATCACAGAGCCTGCAAATGCTTAAACTACTCAGCTAAAGGGGAAAAAGACAACATATTGTGATGAATGAGAGTGGGGGAATAAAGAAAGGATGTAATGGAAAAAGATAAAGAGGGATTGGGAGACAGACAGAAGAAGAAAATAAAATCTCACCCTCATTCATCCATCTTTCCTTTCCTCTCTATTTTAAAAATAGCAAGCAATGTTCAGAGTACCTTCACTATTGCAGGAAGTCAAAGTGGTTTCAGTAGCTGGGCACAAATGAAAAGCAGTGTGAGCAGGGCATTAGCTCTACAGTCCTGGTGTCTTGCAGCGATAATTACATTAAAAGCACTATTAAATTAAAGCAACAGTTTGCTCTCTTCAAGGCAAAAAAGGTTTGGTCAGCAGGGGCTAGTTAACATAACGAAAATGACAAGCCTGAAAACAGACAGAACAGAAATTGCAGGACTACTGCATCACTGTTGCCAGGTGATCAGGGTCCTACCTGCCTGGCGATAGTAGCCCACTGCTCTGCCTGTTTAGCTTTCATTTTGTCATTCATCTCTTTGCCTTCTTGCGTTTCCACTTGCACAGTCCCTTTCCCTGATTCCAGGAACTGGGTAGCCAGTATGGGACAGAGGGTACAGGGTGGGACATTATGTGTTTGGTGTGGGATTGTTAAGGATAGTAGGGAAATGTAGGTATGGATGCAAGTTAAAAGGTATCAAGATGGGATCAAGAGGGATTTCAGGGGAAAAAGTCATGATGACGGTCCATGACAAAAGGAAGAAGGAAATATCGCAATTAAACTATTGCTTGTTTGAACCATAGGATAAACAATGTTTTTTAGAAACAGTTTCCAACCACAGTGTAGACCTGGTCCTGGACAATTGTGATTTTTCCTTTCAAAAAACTTGGCTTGACCAACTGTGGGGTCCAAAAGTCTCAGACCACTAGTGAAAATGCTTTTTCTAATTTAATACATATTTATACGATCAGGGTAATATTTGAGTGATTTTGAGTGAAAACTCAAGCATTAACTCCACATATTTGATCAATTACTTTGAAATGTTACAGAACCTTCAATATTTCTTATTCCTTTTACATCATAATGCTTTGTTATAAACTGCATTAAAACTTCAATATTTTAACTATATTTTAATTGTATATCTAAAAACAGTTTATAAATATATAATAAAATATTAAGAATAAACAGATAGAATTTTATAAAAAAATACTGTAGTTCAAAAGTTTTGAGTCAGTAAGTTTATGTTTTTGAAAGAAGTTTTATATGCTCACCGAGGCTGCTTTTATTTGATAAAAACAAAACAAAACAGTAATATTGTGAAATATTATTACAATTTAAAATAACACTTTCCTATTTTAATACATTTTTAAAATGCAATTTGTTCCTGAGATGGCAAAGCTGAATTTTACAGCTATTACTGCAGTCTTCAGTGTCATATCCTTCATAAATCTGTCTAATATGCTGATTTGGTGCTCAAGAAACAATTCTAATTGTTAGTAATGTTGAAAACAGTTTTGCTGCTTAATGTTTTTGTAGAAACCATGATACTTTTTTCAGGACTCTTTGATGAACAGAAAATTGAAAGAAAAGGTATTTTATTGAATTTTTTGTTACATTATAAATGTCTTCACTGTCACTTTTAATGAATTTAATAAATCCTTGGTGAATAAAAGTATTAATAAAAAAGAATAACTGATATTATATTATATTATATACACAAATAACAGATGAAATTAGATTTTGAATCCCAAATTTTACACGTGGTCTCAGACCCCACTGTATAAACAGAATCCAGTCTCTAAAACAAATTTAGCTATCCAAAACTGTATTTCTCTTGGGTAATTATTTAAAACCCCGCAGTGCACATTGGCAAGGATTTACAGTATGCTATGCAGTTATGGCTAATGTTGGCTAGCAGCTTGAGAAGAGCCAAGATGGTTGCCAAGGGACTGCAGTGTCACCCTTCATGGTGTTTCCTCATAGGAGGAGCTGGGAAGGGCTCGTACCTGGTTAATGCTGGAGGCCCAGTGCTGTGCCTCCTTGGCCTGTGCTCTATCAGTGTTCTCTTTTCCTGCTCTGTCCTCCACAGTCACACTGCCCTCGCCAATCTGCCTAATGAACCGCAGGAACTACACAATAACAACAACAACAACAACAACAGCTATTACACATCTACTGCTACCAGGAAACACATTGGCGATGAATTCAACACACACATACACACACACACAAGTCCACCAGTGGTTTCCTCTTGACAGTTATGGTCAGGCACAAGTAGATCACAAGGAGGACGGAATAACGGCCAAAGGCATAACGTATCCCAAATTATATGACAAAGCATGAGCAGAGTTAAATGAAAAAGAGAGAGAAATATGAGCAAGTAAAGAAATGCCCATGAAAACATGAACAATGTCACATCACTTTATCATCTACCACAAGTCACAACCACAATTTAGGTTCAAAATGAACCTAAATAGGTTCATGTATTAACTTTAACCTTTCTAAATATAACCCAGAAGTGCAAAGTACAAGTTTCTCAGGTGAAAAAGTCATCTCGTCTGACTCAGTAAAGAAATATGCATATGTCAAGCACTGTTTGCAAGCAAAATCAGTCCAAAACAATTCGAAACAAATAGGCTAGTGGGTTTTAATGAGAGGACAACAGGGCATGGCCTTTTTCCTTACAAACACACAGTTATTCACTTCACAAGACATTAATTGATGTTTTCATCAGCTGTTTGGTCTCACATTCTGACGGCACCAATTCACTGCAGGGAGTAAGTGATGTAATGCTAAATTTCTCCAAATCTGTTCCAATGAAGAAACAAAACATACATTTTGGATGGCCTGAGGGTAAGTACATTTTTAGCCAATTTTAATTTCTGGGTAAACTTTAAGTGATCCCTTGTGGCAGATCAATTTTGTGATGTGGCATTGATGAAAGCAGAGCAGATTTATTCTGAAATGGATCAACTTTAGTTAAACATCCTGAAAAAAAAAAAATAATTAAAGTACCTTTGCTGCAGCATTTAATACAATAATATGCCATGTGCTACAGTGATTTTACAGTGATTGCCAAAAACACTCTTACTGCAACTCTTAGATTTAAGTGGCTTGCTGCTTTTATGATTAAAGACACCAATGTTCAATAAACAGTTACAGAATAAACTATTCTTCTACCAACTAATATAGTTCATTATCTCTGTTTGCGGTTGCCAAGCAACACATAGAAAGGACTATTCATTATAAACCGAATATTAATTTAGAAGCGGAACTATCTGTTGTTTACAATTTGTGTTTAGGTGCAATATCTGTATGCTTGTTTAAAAGGGTCATATGATGATGCTAAAAAGAACATTATTTTGTGTATTTGGTGTAATGAAATGTGTTTATGCGGTTTAAGGTTCAAAAAACACATTATTTTCCACATACTGTACATTATTGTTTCTCCTCTATGCCCCGCCTTTCTGAAACGCGTTGATTTTTTACAAAGCTCATCGGTCTGAAAAGTGAGGTGTGCTCTGATTAGCCAGCTATCCAGTGCGTTGTGATTGGCCGAATACCTCAAGCATGTGACGGAAATGTTACGCCCCTTGCCATATTGTGAGGCCTTGTCCCGGCCGGAGCAACGAGACAAAAACATTAAAACCTATTATAAATGAGGCATTTGTTGCATCCAGTGGGGACATAATTACGGATTATAATGACTTATACTGTCTTTTTACACGCTGCGTTGCATCGCGCCGTGTAAACATAAAACCATGTCTGCATTTGTAATCGGAGAAATGACAAACAACAAGCACTACTCTACACTGCTCAAAACTCGCGTTTGAATCATCAGTGGCAAATTCTTTAAATATAAAAAACTTACTTACAGTCTGTGAGTCAGAACAGCCGGCATTGTAGTCTACTCTACCAGGATCAGGAAACAGCTTTTATAAAGAATATCTCTTTGGATTTGAGACTTTAGTCTTTGCAACTTTACAGATCTTCTTTATGCACCAAGAGCTTGTAACACTCCAAAGAGAAAGGAAAAATTGAAATCGCATCATATGACCCCTTTAATATATCTCTGCATGTAGTGACTTTGACTAAAGTGCATCAGATGCAGCTCAAAGAACACTTAAACCCTTAAACCATCCTCTTACTCTCACCTCTGTGTTCTGTAGCTTAGGGTCATCCACTTTGGCAAGGAGTTCATTTGCTGTTTGCCGTAGTTCTTCACCTGACTGGTATTCTTGCGTCCTGACAGGATAAAAAATATACTAAATCAAGAATATAATGGCTGGTGGCTAGTACCGAATTGTTTTAACATGTCATAACTTTCATTACATCTTCAAATTGTGGAGCAAAACAATTACAGCAATAAACACTCCAATTTTTGTCAATGAAGTTCTAACTATTCCCTTTACTGTAATTTTAATCAAATACATCTAGTTTTGCTGAGCACAAAAGACTCCAAAAGCATTAAAATACCAAATTACTGACCCCAAACAGTAGTGTATATTGTTAATATGCCCAGACTTTCTAAATTCTTCTTCTTAAAAGGTATATAAAATACCATTCTTTGTCCTGTTCTCTTTCTCCCAAATCTCCTAGCCATAACTTCTCCTCTGATTGCTCCAGGTACTCCTCTGCCCAGCGGCCAGGGTCTATAAGACAGGAGGAAGGGAACTGAATATTGGAGGTATAGTAGAAGACAACAGAAAGAGTGAAGCTTTGGAGAATGAAAGGATGGCTGAGCAAAGATGAGTGAAGAATCATCAGCCTCACCTAATGACATCCAATGGCATCTAATGGCATTATAATAAACCTGATGGCATCCTAAATTTAAAAAAGGGATAAAATCTGGGCTAAAATACATTTCAAATTGATATTAACCTGCCACTTCATTGATGAATTCTCTGGTCCAATCAGCATCAGCTGGATCCAGACCAGCTTGTCCAGAAGAAGAGGTGGAGTCAGCACTAGACAGGAACTCTGCCGCCCAATCGCCAGACAGCGCCAAGGCAGCCACGTCAGGAGCTGGGAAAGAAAACATATAATTATAGCACACTGAAAAGTGTTCAAATCAGTCTATATGTGTGTTTGTGCAGTCTACCCCTCTGTGGAGCCTGTCTGTAGCTCTGCTGATCTATCTGCTGCATTTCCTCCAGCAGCTGACCCATATCAAAACTGTGAGGAGGACGTTGTGGGGCCTGTAGAAACTCACTGACCAGCTAGAATTAAAAAACAACAGAATGTCATAACAGTAAGCACACAGAAGACTATTCGACCTCGGCAACTGATCAGGTCATTGAAATATTGAAACATCCAAAAGACCAAAATACACACCTCCTCTTCAGTGGCTATTTCAATTGGAGTAGGAGGAATCTATGGGGGAAAGGGAAAAAGAAGCTTTTTAATATTCATTTAATTTTATTTTAATATTTGTAAGGCTGCAACTAACAATTCTTTTTCAATCTATTAATCTACTGATTTATATATTTCCTTTTTATTAGAAGATTAATTAAACTATTCTTTTATTCCAGAAAGTCTCAAGTTTCAGAATGCCGAAGAGCTGGCATCATTGGGGATTAACTTAAACAGTGTGACGCATCAACACACTCCACACAAATCATGTATTTATGTTATAGACATCGACATGTCATTCCGGCCCTAAATATTTTGTCATGATTATAAAGAAAATGTTCAGTAACTTACAGTGGGTGTTGATCGGTGTCTCCAAGCCCCTCCCTCTTGGGTCATGTGACCAGTCAGTTTCATGAGGGGATTGGCTCCCCCACATTCTGCCTCCACTAACTCCCGCATCGCCATGGCAACACACCGTCAAGCTGGATCAAACGAACACCTTGAGATATCTACAGGTAAACATAATATCATCATTGGCTGGTATGTTGTTATAAAAGTGACAGTAGTAACGTGGTTCAGGGTCTAGACCAGTGGTTCTCAATCTTTTTGACCCCCATTGTCCAAAACAATATTTGAAGGCCCCTCAGCCATAGTTTTGTTTTCAACACTTATATTAATCTCTACATGTTGGAATTAATCACATGACTTATAAAACCTAAACAGAATTTAAAACACTAGGCACCACACACTTGCCGACTTTCAAGTCATTCTGATCACAATAAACACGTACCTTGTTGCTAGAAGACGTGTGACAAATGAAAACAACATGCGTTCTAAAATCTGCTCAAAATATCAAATGTGCTATTCTCCAACTTGATGTAATAATAGTCTGAAGCTTAAAAAAGTCTGTGACCATCATACACTAACACTACGCGAAATCTGCCAACTCAAATCTGCAGAGTGACTCTGACTCTCAACAGACTGTAAATCAGTGCAAAATCTGGGCTAAAGTCATATATAGTGTATTCCAACCTTAAGTTGTTCAGGGTTCCCAGCTTCCAGCTTGTTTTACAATGTATTTACCCTATTCTTCCAGTTGTTAACGATTTTCTGGATAAAGATTGAGGATTCATTTTTTTACAAATATTTTTACTCACTAATACCCAATACAAATGCATATTCATTATAAAAAAAGATACCCATTTTATCAATTTAACTTTTAAAATGTTGTTTGATTTGTAGGTGTTTTATCCTATTTTTTTTATTATTTTGTCTTAATTTAAAACATTTTAAGTCATTTTAAGAGGGCCCTGGCCCCTTGATTGAGAGCCACTAGTCTAGACTGGCAACCCAAAGGTTGTAGCCCTAGTAAACTACCAGAATCATCACAGTGCCCCTGAGAGTGGCATTCTTGGCCTCTTTTACACATCTTAAGGCGAGAACACTCTACACAACTGTCATGCCGATTATGAATGTATTTTAGTCTTGATGACTGATCGTGCCCAGTCTGATCCGGTCTGTTCCAGTTGGGCTCAGTCGCTGTTTGCAGTCAGCAGAAAAAGTCATGTAGTGTGTGGTGTCTAAAGATTATAATCTTTAGTTAATTCAGAAAGATTTTTTAAACAGGTTTAATATTTGCGACTGACACCAGCGATTGTATATGCCACTTTGCAGTGGAGATGCACTCACTATCAAACATACTTCATTGTTAATTTTGTCAAATATTTTTTCTTAATTACACATCTTGTTGTGATGTTTCTTTTATTTCATAAGTTAACATTGCAAAGTTAAATGGTTTTAGACTAATAGTTTTTTTTCTGCAGTCAAAGAATGTAAAATAAATTAAGTATATCAGTGATTTCTCTCATTTTAAGGAATATTCTTCATAACGAATTTTCTTCGAAACAAATATATGAATATAACGAATAGCTATTCTCTTTAAAACAAATTTTTAATTAAAAAAACATTAAAAAATGTTTAAAAATGCTAAAGAGTCACGAGCATGCGCAGCTTTTGCATAGCGATCGTCTGCAAGCTGTGACATTGACATAAATAAAACGGGAACAAAAACTTTATTGACTTAAACTATTGCTAAAAATCAGATCCAGCCATAGGCCTATACGTTTGATCCAGAATCGGATCCTGATGACTTCTGTAACCCAAATGAAGCACGTTGATGGGCAACTCTTGCTCTCGCTCTGGTTGATGTGAGCGCGCGCTCTTTCGGGAGAAGTGCCCATACAAGGATTTGCGCTCTTTATGATGTCATACAGGGCCATACTTGAAAAAACTTTCAGAAACTTGGGAACCCTGAAGGAGTGTCTTTGGCACAGAAATACTCCATCTAGTGTTGTCAAAAGACCCGGTACTTCGGTACCAAGTCAGTACTAAAAAAATCGAAACGTTACGGTACCAGGTTTTTTTTAAGTACCGGTGGTACCGAGTACCCGGTCAACCCGGTTCTTGATGCGCTACCAGAAAGCTATCCTCTTCATAAAAGCACTGAGACATGGCGACCTCAAGAGGAGGAAACGCATCAAACTAACAAAACACTTTAAAGACCAACACCTGGATGAAAGAGTTAAAGTAGGTAAGTTTCATTTTAATTTTTAATATTTAGATCTTCCGTTATGAATATTATTGCATATTTTAATTTGAATGTCGGATTGAAATAAACATCGCCGTTAGCGTAGTTAATCGTTAGCATAAGTGAGGCTGTTTCCCATACATTGATTTACTGACTGCCACAAATAGATTTTCCAAAAGGCTTTGACTTTGTTGAATTAACATGAGCACTGCACGTTTCAAAATCGAAACCCGGTGCGGGTGTTTTTATATCACTGTATTTCTAAAGGAATCCGACTGTCTTCAGAAAATTAATCCGTGTAGGTCCGTGTACGTTTTGATCATTTCATCTCCTATTTGGAATATAATAACGAGAAATGGAAAAACGGCTCGTTTATTCGTTTTTCCGTTTAGTTTAACAAACGGAAAATTAGATTTTGGCTCGATTTCTCATTTTTCGTTTGGGGTTTAAAAATCGGTTTATGGCTTCAGTATTTCATTCGCACGTGTGGGTGGCGCTGAAACGCTCCTTTCATCTGATTGGTCGAATCGCTCCGCCTTCAGTACGGCCTTTTCATCCTTTCAGGCAGAATAAGAGTCAGTACGAGTGCGGCACTATAATGTCTGAAACCACCACTCACTGTTAATTACGCATAATATTTTAATCAGATTTTGCTGGGCACATAATTCGTGCTGCTGCGACTTGCAAGTGACCCCTTTAATGCGAGTTACAGTATGCTGACAGATTATTTCTAGGTAGCCTATTAGTATTGTATGAATATTGTCCCATTGATAAATACAGTGCAAATAGTTCCGTCTCTTTGGATAAAAGTGAAGTGGAAATAAAAATCAATAATAGACTGAACAGTTCCATGATGATAATGTGTCCGTAACATTTACCACTCTCGTCTTTTATTTAAGTCAAAAGGCACTAGGTAGGTGTGTGTGACATGAATAAATAATTGTGAAAATTAATAAAGTTAAATTCATGAAATAAATTAGAAATAAAGTTTAAATTTATGAATGTAAGCATGTGTAGCCAACTCAGTTCAAAAGAAAAGAATGAGATGGAAAAGAGAGAAGGTAGAATCAGTGAACGCACCTTAATACTGACAAAAAAATAACAGGGTTAAGGGCAAATAAAATCCCTATTTTTCATGCCTTAGAATTGTATT
>NW_015555734.1:1658261-1658616 GCF_001515605.1 Sinocyclocheilus anshuiensis | reverse complement strand
GAGATATCAATTATAATCAATTTTAATAAAACACAAGACTACATTATATAACTCTAACAGTAGGCTATTTACTATCGGTTGTTCTCCGGTTGTCAGTCAGAATGACAGTTCTTGCGTGAACATAGGCCTATATATACCCAAGCCAGTTTATTATTCTTTCATTTTGTCTTAGTGTTTAAAATGAAACGAATGAAACGAATTCATTCATTAATTTCTTAATTAAACAAACAATCAGACTTACTGGGTGAGCAATGACAGCTGTGACAGCTGTCATATCATCCCCTGCCATGCCCAGCTGATGCAAAGAATAGAATTTATATCTACACAGAAGAAAGCCCTGTCTAGACTCTGCCCC
>NW_015555734.1:1656655-1658046 GCF_001515605.1 Sinocyclocheilus anshuiensis | reverse complement strand
AACGAAAAACGAAAATTTAAGCTGAATTCTCGTTTTTCGTTTTTTGGGGGAAAAAATAAAAAAAAAACGAAAAAGGAGCCGTTTTCTCATTTTTCTACTTTCAATATTAAATCAAAAAACAAATGATCGAATGATACACGGATTAAAATTGGATGTCATTTTCATTTCATCTTGCCTGTAATGCCTGAGCAGCGTTTGTGAGCGGGAGCGCTGCTTTGTGTACAGCGGTTACCGGGGAAACCTCTATCTCTCCCGCTCTACAAGAGCCTCCTGCTGGCAGAGAATGAATTTGCATATATATGCCGCCACAAATGGAGTGCAAGTTTGTGGGAAACACTGATGAGCATTAGAATGAAGCTTCTTTATTAACCCTCCTGCTGGCAGAGAATTAATTTGCATATATATGCCGCCACAAATAGAGTGCAAGTCTGTGGGAAACACTGATGAGCATTAGAATGAAGCTTCTTTATTAACTATTTAATGCTCCTATAACTTTTATTAGGGTAAAAAAATATGTACACAGTTTGGATTAAATGAAAGTATAGTCAAATTTTTATCTCCTGTATAGACTTCACAATACGATATCATTCATTAACATGGCTTCATGTTATTATTACTTACAGTGAGCGAACAATATATTTTTACATTAATTAATGTTTTTGAATGTTATTTAATACAAACACTTGATGATTCATGTTTGTTCATTGTGCATTAAATAATTTTAACAGATTGAATTTTTGATTTTATGTATTAGTACATTTTGAAATTAACCCTAAGAAGAATAATTGCTATAACTATTGTTTATTGATGGGTTATGTTATCTAACACATGTAATCTTATTGTAAAGTGTTTTTAATACTACAGTTTCCATCTATTTGATATAGACTTGACTTAAAATATATGTATCTTATCTAAATTTATTATAAAAGCAGAGGTTTGTTATTTACTGAAAAGTTATATTATAGCTGTTGTCAATGATTTAATGTTGCATTTGGTCAGACTCAGCCCATTGCTTTACTTAAGTTTATTATATTTTCCTTTTACAGCTGCAGGCTGAGGAAGATCATGAAACACACTAGCAAACCCTAAAACAGACAACAGTTTACAGTTGTTTTTCGGCAGCAGCACAAATATGACAAAAACTTTTGGGTGAAACTTGAAAAACAGACGAAACACAATTTTAAATAAGTATAAAGAATGGCATTGATTTTTGTACATTTCATTTTTGTTTGACTTTATTAATAAAAATAATGTGTTTTTTAATTAGCATGTTTTTGTGTTTTGCTATAGTACCGAAATTGGTACAGAGAACCGTGGTTCCCTTTCATGGGAACTTCAAACTGCGTCCTCTAGGGGTCGCTATGGGGAACGCCTCGTCGTGACCCGTGTCT
>NW_015555734.1:1652524-1656110 GCF_001515605.1 Sinocyclocheilus anshuiensis | reverse complement strand
TTAGACATAAAAGGAAGATTTGAGATGGGTCTGTAATTTGCCAGTTCACTAGGATCTAGTTGTGGTTTCTTAGTAAGAGGCTTAATAACCGCCAGCTTGAATGGTTTTGGGACGTGACCTAAAGATAACGATGAGTTAATGATATTAAGAAGTGGTTCTTCTGCTACAGGTAACAAGTCTTGCAGTAATTTAGTGGGTACAGGATCTAATAGGCATGTTGTTGGTTTAGATGCAGTGATAAGTTTATTTAGCTCATCCTGTCCTATATTTGTAAAGCACTGCAGTTTTTCTTTTTAAATATGTACACAGTTTGGATTAAATGAAAGTATAGTCAAATTTTTATCTCCTGTATAGACTTCACAATACGATATCATTCATTAACATGGCTTCATGTTATTATTACTTACAGTGAGCGAACAATATATTTTTACATTAATTAATGTTTTTGAATGTTATTTAATACAAACACTTGATGATTCATGTTTGTTCATTGTGCATTAAATAATTTTAACAGATTGAATTTTTGATTTTATGTATTAGTACATTTTGAAATTAACCCTAAGAAGAATAATTGCTATAACTATTGTTTATTGATAGGTCATGTTATCTAACAAATGTAATCTTATTGTAAAGTGTTTTTAATACTACAGTTTCCATCTATTTGATATACACTTGACTTAAAATATATGTATCTTATCTAAATTTATTATAAAAGCAGAGGTTTGTTATTTACTGAAAAGTTATATTATAGCTGTTGTCAATGATTTAATGTTGCATTTGGTCAGACTCAGCCCATTGCTTTACTTAAGTTTATTATATTTTCCTTTTACAGCTGCAGGCTGAGGAAGATCATGAAACACACTAGCAAACCCTAAAACAGACAACAGTTTACAGTTGTTTTTCGGCAGCAGCACAAATATGACAAAAACTTTTGGGTGAAACTTGAAAAACAGACGAAACACAATTTTAAATAAGTATAAAGAATGGCATTGATTTTTGTATGTGTTTTTTAATTAGCATGTTTTTGTGTTTTGCTTTGGTACCGAAATTGGTACCAAGAACCGTGGATTTTCACTGGTATTGGTACCGAATACAGAAATTTTGGTATTCAACACTAACTCCATCATAAGTCCAACTCATTTTTTGAGATTTTGATAATGTTTAGTATGAGAATCCAACACTTTAGCAATGTATTTAAAGTCAAAATGCATGAAATAGCATTAAACACCCCCTTTAAGCACAAATAAAAAATTAAAAAAGTAAAACAAACCTTGTAAAGTTTCAATAATTAAATAAAAGCACAGGTGTTGCCCTCAGTGTAGTCATTGGTGGGCGGAAGCGCGGGTAGACCATATAATCAGATCCTGGGATTTTGTATTTATTTATTTAATTTTTTTCCCCCTGCACAAATTGCACAGCATAGAAATACTGCAAGTTGTATGTTTGTTTTGGTACAAGATCTTGCACAGTTAAGTTATTGTGAGATTTATTTATTTATTCTTATTATTATTGTTTATTTTATTTATTTTTTGGTTCGCCAGAATTTGTCCAGTCATGATTTGCCAATCGTTAAGTGTGTTGTGGACTGACTCAGTCATTAGGTTTGTGCTCCTCTCTGTCTGTCAAACTAGAATCTTCTCCAGTCAATGGAAACAGTCTTTTAATGTGTTGAGTTCAGTCTTAGGATGTTTCAGCTAGTTGAGTAGTGTGTCCCCAGCTATAGTCTGTTTATATGAATTAAAATCAATAACGATTATTGTAAACCATTTCATCTCTGGAAGTGGTTAGGATGAATATCTTGAATCCTACGCCACCATACCTGCCACAAACAAAAGCATCTCCAGCCTGAACAGAGACGGAAAGACAATGAATCATCGGCTTGAGATAAACCCTGTGGACTGAGCTACCTTTCCACTGGCATAAACATATGCTCCATCAGTTTATCCAGACTAGAAGGATTACACAGACTGCATTGTTCCCTGAAAACAGCTATTAACAATTAACCACGATTGCATGTGAACAAGCAGCCCTGGTTTACCTTGCTGTCCTTTTGCAATAAACCCAAAACAGATTCAGCTCCGAATCTGGCTCTTGTCTGCTGTCAGTTTGGCTTCCACATAGGAACATTAAATGCGAGTGTGACTTTCCTCAAATGTAAATGGCAGTTGCACACCCCAACGTAATAGACAACAACCGGTTAGCTATTCACAGCCGTAATTGTGCTGCAGGTTTGAATTATAACAATGAAGCTAGCAGGACAACTAAGTCAACTATGTTGCAGACAGTTAGCTTACAAGCTAAATAAACTCATCTCACCTGCACAGGCAATGTTGTCACCTCTCTTCTCCTCTCTTTCTCCTTTTATCCCGAGAGTAATGGTGTTTAGCAGGCCCTAAAAAGACAGCTGAGGTTAACAGCCCGTTGGTTGTCGGTACCTGACGGGTAAAAGCTGCGCTGGTGACCGTTCTGTCTTTATTTACCTTCCTCGTGTGGCCCACCGAAACAGGAGCGAGCCAGCCACACGAATTCTATACGCTACGTTCCGGCTATTCACAAACGCGCTTTGCGTAAAGACCAACGACAAGCAGCGCTTTGAACTCTGCTGAGCATCACGACGGATGGAGTGAGATTTACGCTGGAGTTACGTATAGTTCCTAAAGTGACAGCGCATGCCTTGAGTGACAGGTTGATAAACTATTGTTTCAACATCCAGGAAAAGGATTTTGTAGAATAAATAACTATTTTAAAATCATTCCTGTTGTGCAGTATATTTTGAGCTCTGTAACTTTTTAAAATGAATATGCATGTGTAATTTAGGGGCGTATTGCTAAAAACGTATAAACGGTATACCAAAACAGAAATGCTCTGGTCAAGCTCAAGGACTTAAACTTTATTCATTTATAGCCATAGGCGGAGGGTGAACCAACTCCAGGGTAAGGCTAAAAGCAGCCAAATGTATTAAACATTATAAACCCGTCTTTTTAGGCAAGATCGTTGTCATGTAACTTAGGCTAAAAAAAATGTTTAATGGGACTGAATTTGTATTTAACGTGATTACAATATAATAAAAATGTTAGAAATTGATAATTATATAACGTTTCCACTGTTATTCGAACAGCGAATAAATTATATATAGGAAGTGACATTATCACTAACATTGATCTATCGCGAGTTTAAGCACTCTCAAAAAAATTAAAATATCCTTATAATTACTGAAGCTGTATACACTGTTAAATTAATCTCTTACTTACATTGTATGTACATCTGCGCTTTGTTGTTTATGATGAGAGAATTCGCAAGAGTCCGGAATTCAGTCAGCGAACGCGCGCGCACTCAACAAAACTGATGAGTTTAAACGATGACTCAGCTGAACGCTTCTGATTGGCCATTGCATTCCTAAGCTCAACAGATATGTGTGTGATTGGTTAAAATGCGCAACACTGTAAAAACGCCTAAAATGAAATACAGTGCAACATGAGCAGATCTTAATTTAATGCCGCAATCGACACAGTCAATTCATATTCACTTTGTTAGCAACAGACGTAATAGATATGCCTTCCCCAGCCTTACACACGCTCCGCCTATG
>NW_015555734.1:1640465-1652484 GCF_001515605.1 Sinocyclocheilus anshuiensis | reverse complement strand
TATATTGTATAGATAGATAGATAGATAGATAGATAAATAGATAGATAGAGATTCCTTAAATCCCCTCCTCTGTTTCATAAATTCAGAAATGAATTAAAACACTTCTTATAAGACCTCTGTATACACTGTTAAATTAATCTCTTACTTACATTGTATGTACATCTGCGCTTTGTTGTTTATGATGAGAGAATTCGCAAGAGTCCGGAATTCAGTCAGCGAACGCGCGCGCACTCAACAAAACTGATGAGTTTAAACGATGACTCAGCTGAACGCTTCTGATTGGCCATTGCATTCCTAAGCTCAACAGATATGTGTGTAATTGGTTCAAATGCGCAACACTGTAAAAACGCCTAAAATTAAATACAGTGCAACATGAGCAGATCTTAATTTAATGCCGCAATCGACACAGTCAATTCATATTCACTTTGTTAGCAACAGACGTAATAGATATGCCTTCCCCAGCCTTACACACGCTCCGCCTATGTTTATAGCATAGGCAGTGGCAATAAATATGATGCCCAATATAATGAAAATAAACAGGTCAGTTGCAATTTTAGCAATATTGTTCAGAATTCTGGTATGTGGATAAGACAAACCAACAATTAAACAAACGCCAATCCACTGGATTTTTTTGAATCCATTGCATTTGTACTGTTGTTTTAAAAGTCACTTCCTCTCGAATGATGTACATTGATGTGTTGTGTTTTGTCATAATTAAATCCCCTCCTCTGTTTCATAAATTCAGAAATGAATTAAAACACTTCTTATAAGACCTTACAAAAATTAAGTCAAAATTATTATTATTATTATTTTTTTTTTATTTGATCATGCTCTGATGTTTTGAGGCTTAAGAGTGAGTGTCTTGTTGTAAATTGACTGTTTACGCTATTCTGATGTATTCATGTTTTGTTTTTAATAAAAAGGATGCAAAGTAATACTGTAAACACAGGAAAAACCTTTGAAACTAGTAATAATTATAATAGAATTTGATTGATTAATTGATTGATTGTAGAAATTATTTCCTAATAGTTCCTAGCAAGTTTTGCAGTCAAAAAGTTATTCCAAATCAGCTGGAGACATGGCAAAAATGGCTATATGTGAAAACAGTCTATATGTCTAAAAAATGGCTATATGTGTTTAATATATAAAAACAGTATGTGGTTTATTTAATTCACTCATATGTTTAATTAAGTGTGATATTGTTATGAACCAATATGATTTAAATCTTTCAAAATTGCAAAGTTGAATGATTCATCCAATAAATTTAGACAGGACATGTCCTGCCTAACAGGAAAGATACAATTCATTATTTATATTCTAAAATATTTAATATCCCAGTCACAGCTCTCTAAATAATCACATTATGATCATATGTGTAATTTGTTAATTTGCGATGCTTGTTTTTAAATATTTTTAGTCTGCAACTGTCATCTTTTCAAGACTATAACATGAAAAAAAAAAACACTGACCATCTGCTGACGTCATCTGTGGGTTTTTATTATGAATTTTTTTAACAGATTATTTCTTCAGATGGTTTTCAATAACAATCAATCCATATAATCCATGTCATTGTGTCTATAAGTATAGTTAATTGTCCCAATGGTAACCATTGTAATAATATAGCTTATTAATGCAAATTTATCCATTCTTAATATCACACTGCAAAAACAACAGGCCTTTATTTACTGACAGGTTTCCACTGTACACTAACACAGACAGAGAAATAGTAACGGGGAAAAGAGAGGAGGAGTGCGAGCTGGAAGGAGGAAGGGGGTGGCACAGTTGTACATTCAGAAACCAAAAAAGCAGTGGCAGTATCTAAAGAGTGTACGGATAGAGAAAGGACGGGGGAGAAAAGAGAGAGGGAGGATGATGGCGGAGGTGAAAGTGTTCTAGGCATAACATTAATGTGCCTTTCTGTTCCACTGTGAATCAGATATTAACAAGTTTTTAAATTACATAATTGAACACACAAATAAATAGACATTCATCAAGCCAATCATTATCGCCCTTATTACTAATACTATTATTGTCATTATCACTGTATATTACCAAGAGATGTTAGAAAAAAATACCTAGCCTATCTGAAAGTGCAAAGACTGAAAATGAACGAAAATAATGGAACAACAAAAAATGATAATAATAGTAGTCATTTGTATTTACATACATTTAAGTACAATCAAAACTGCCCAGGTTGAGCTAACATTCTGATACAGCAGAGGGCATTGCACTGTACTGTGTTTTTCATGAGGTTGTGAGAAGAGGTGCACAGAAGTTTTGTGTGTGTGTGTGTGTGCATTGTGATGCTTAAAAGAAAGCACTTGCATACCTCGCTGTAGTCTATCACTATTACGAAACACCTTTACTGACTAGTCCACTATATCTGTACATGTGAATTTGCTCAAGGAATGTATCAAGAGACAGATTGTGCAGAGGAAATACAGCTTCTGAAGTTGTTTTGTACTCGGTGTACTGGGCACTAGACATTATATTAATTACAAAAGGCTGTAATTTGAAACATTCAGAGTCAATTAGCTGATATGAGTTGACAATTAGTGTTTTCATTATGTTCGATACAGTGTTGTGAGCACATCAATTGGAAAGGTTGTAGGATGAATGAACATATAATTGTGCCATTAATAAATATTGGGATCTGGGTTGAGAGTGGCAAAGAGGGAATGCGTTGTGCATTGTTGGAGCGTACATTCCAGAGAGAAGCATTGCATTCACAGAGGCTGAGATCCTATAATTGTGTCACTGGTGTGTTAGACAATATTCATTTTCTTTGATGGTGCATCTGTGTGTGTGTGTGGTTGTATATTCCTGTATTTTAAATGAGTGGGTGGTGTTTTAGTATGTGGGTGTGGTTAATTGGCTCAGTAGCGTCTGGGGGCGGAGTCTCTTCCCTCCTTCTTGATGATTCGTTGGTCATCACTGGTATCATCTGGTGAATCCACAACTTCTTCCTCGTCGTCACACTCTCCTTCCATATCTGTTGCAATTCCCATGCGGTTCTCATATGTCTGAGAGAGAAAATAACAAGAAAGATGTGTATAAGATACCACACACATTAGTAAGAATGCTGATACACTACCATTCAAAAGTTTGGGGTCAGTAGGATATTTTTTTTTTTAATAATTTAATACTTTAATTCAGCAAGGGTGCATTAAATTGATCAAAAGTGACACTAAAGACATTATAATGCTACTAAAAATTTATATTTCAAATAAACGCTGTTCTTTTGAATTTTTTATTCATCAAAGATTCCTGGAGAAAATGTATCAGACAGCACAACTTTACTCAACACTAATAATAAGAAGAAATGAGCACCAAATCAACATGTTAGAATGACTTCTGAGGGATCATGTGACACTGAAGACTGGAGTAATGGCTGCTGAAAATGTATCATTGCCAACACAGGAATATATTACATTTTAAAATATATTCAATCAGAAAACAGTTATTTAAAATGATAATAATATTTCACATTGTGTTTTTGATCAAACAAATGCTGCCTTGGTGAGCATTAGAGACTTTTCAAAAACATTGAGAAAATTACCGACCCCAAACTTTTGAACAGTAGTATCTACTTTAGTATTTATACCTCCATTGGATTCACAATGATGTTGAGGGCCGAATCATCCCATTGGCTACTGCCCTCTTTGCCTCCACCTCTTGCTCCTTCACTACGGCGGTGGATGGAACGGATGCGGAAGACACCAAGAATCACCATGACAACCAAGAAACCCACGCACACCATGATGATGACAGTTGCGGCTCCTGGAACAACTGTACGCATGAGGAGAGAGAAACATCATGTTTATTCTTTATATTTCATCATTTTTTAATACTGACCTTAGTTTTAAATTTATTTTGCCTATGAGATGAAAAATTAGATATACTGATAAATATTTGTGTTTATATATGTCAAACATGTACCTGAGTTGCGGTGTGGGTTAGGGAGTGTGTGTCCACTCAGTTCTCCAGTGTGATGGGATGGGTGGAGGAACTGCTGCTGAGATGCCAGCAGGTGAGACGGATGGTACAGACTGTCCAGAGAGTGCAGGAAGTTCACCTGAGCAAGTGTAGGAGAAAACCAGACAAAGACAGTGAGAGTGTGTGTTCATTAAGAGTCTGGACTTTCAGTGGTATTCTTGGTCAGGAAGTGTGTGTGTACTGGGTTAGTGTGCTGAAGGATCCACATCAGTGTCCTGTGTTCAGTGGTGTTCTTTACCTCCAGCGTGAGCTCGTTGCTGGTGTACCGGCCGTTCATTTCTGAGCACGACAGACGGAACCTTCTTTCAAAACGAGCAGAGCCCTTTGCTAAGCGATAGCAAATGGAGCGCAATACATCTTCATACACAGAGATAGACTCCGCTCCTGAAAGAGAGAAAAGGACGGAACAAGGTGTTGTTGTTTTTCTATTTTTAGAATGATTTCTGAAGGATCATATGACACTGAAGATTGGAGTAATGACTGAAAATTCAGTTTTGACACCACAGGAATAAATCACATTTTAAAATATATTCAAATATAAAATGATTATTTTTACTGTATTTTTTATTCTATTTTCTACTGTATTTTCGTTCAAATAAATACAGCATTGGTGAGCATAAGTGACTTTTCCCAAAAACATTAGAAAATCTTACTGATTCCTGTACATCATTTGCATCGACAGCCCCAAAACATATCTAGACACTAAATTAACACTTAAACATGTATAAACACGTTTTACATTGTTTAATAAAATATTAAACCAAGTGACATTTATTTTGAAGACGTACAGCACAAAACACTATTCATACAAAACACTTTACAATAACTTAATATTTCAATTTCTAAAACAACTTTATTACCAGTGAAGGCAATATAAGCCATTAAGTTAATATGAAAAAAATGACCAGTGATGGCAATGTAGGCCGTTGTGTTGATGATGTCCAGTCCCCTCTCTTTTAATGCCTCCATGTCGACCAGAAGCTCCTCCCTTTCTGAGTTCAGCTCCTCCCCCAAGGGCTGGACTTCACACCCATCCAGAGTATGAGCCACAGCATCTGACATCAGTGCTAATAAAGAGACAGAAAAAGACTGAATAATTCTCTACCCTTTGGCCATAACACTGAAGTGAGAGGAGAGCAACGGTCTGTCTGCTGCATTGCACAAGCCTAAAGTCACAGATAACAGAGAGAGTACAGGTTAACCTGGGGGCGAATAAGTAATTCCGTTGCTTGTTTTGCTCTCACTTTCTATCGACAGACGATGCTTGCATACTAACTTGCAAATATTTGACAATGCATTGACCTTGACTTCTTTATTAGAAAGTCTTTCTATGCTGCATCGCCTCTGGACAAAACCAAAACAAGCTCTAAGACTGCAGATCTTTTGTTCATAGTTATTCATCAAGTCGAACCTCTGGGCTATTACAGGGTCTGATGTGTAGATAATTTTCCAAGGATAAATGAATAGAATCCATTTTGATAAAAAAGCCCTTATAGAGGTCATCCATCAAGCGGTGGGTTCACAGATTACTGTTTTAGGTGAGAACATACCCCCTCCTTCCATGCCCTGAGCAGCTGTGTTCACAGCATGAGACAAGGAGCAGACGATACGGAGCTCAGGAAACAAGGGAACCCCTTGAGGGCCCTCAAATTCAGCGGCTGGCCGGGCCAGGTGGGGTCCCACCCCAGAGAGAGAGATCTGAGGGGCGTCAGGCTGGAGCACGACCAGGTAACCCTCCATTTGTCTGAGAGAGAGACAGCTCTCTTCACTGAAACACCTACAGAAGGATAAAGAGACCTATGATGATTTAAAGAGAATAACTAGATATTTGAGAATTTGACATTTTGCTGGAATGTTTTATGATTATAGTGTGTTAAAATGAACACATTTAATAATGCTTTAGGTCAACTGGTCTTTCACAATTATGTAATATTTTTATTTAAGGTGGGTACATTTTTTTTTATGTTTTTGAAAGAAGTCTCTTATGCTCACCAAGTTTGCAAATACAGTAAAACAGTAACATTGTGAAATATTATTGCAATTTAAAACAACTCTTTCTATTTTAATAAGTTTAAAAATGTGATTATTCCTGTGATGGCAAAGCTGAATTTTTAGCAGCCAGTCTTTAGTGTCGCAAGATCTTTTAGAAATCATTCTAATATGCTGATTTGCTGGTCAACAAACAGTGTTTATTATTATCAATGTTGAAAACAGTTGTGATGGTTAATATTTTGAAAACAGTGATACATTTTCCAGAAGTCTTTGATGAATAGAATGTTCAAAAGAAAAGCATTTATATGAAATAGAGCTCATTATAAAAATAAAATGACTTTTAAATTGAATGCATCCTTGCTGATTAAAAATATTAATTTATTTTAGTTTCAGTTTTTAGTTAACTGACCCCAAACTTTTAAATTATATATGAATAATTGTGATTAATTTGATGAATTAATCAGAATATTATATTCATGTTACTGTTTGCAACTTTGCATAAATATGTGCCCATATGTTTATGTGATTATCCCAATAAATCTGTGAGCAGCTGGTTAAATTAATCTCCATCTGATTGTTGATGCTACAGCTGGTCACCACAACCCATTGACCTAATATCTGGTAACAGTAAAGTAAATCCCTAATATCTACATGCTTGCCAAAAAAAGGGAGTTATCAACAAAAATTTATTTAGTGAAATTATGACATTTTTACAGATTTTCTTTACTCTGCACTTATCAGTCGATTGTTTAATCTCCTTTTCAGTTTGCTTTCAGTGAAAACCTTTTCTCTCTCTCTTTTTTTTTGGCAATATCTATGGACAATATCTTGTTACTTGGGTAGTTGAAACTAACCTACTGTTGATCACTGCAGTAAATTCATTTTCTGACAAAATGACTAAATTCATAAGACTTTAGATATGCTGGGTAAGTTGAAATGCTGTAGAAAGATCATTATTTTGGTGTGTGGATGCTTGTCTACCTGAGAGAGGTGGTCAGTTTGAGTGGCCGGACACCAGGTGTGGCAAATCGTAGAGAGTTCTTGTATGTCACCTGCTGAACAGCACGGTTGAAACTTTCAATTTCGTCTCCCTCTAACACCAGCACTGACTGGCTAGGGTTCACATGGACCTGAGGAAGGGATGTTCCATAATATTAAACTTAAACTCTATTGACAGAATACTACAGAAAATAATTTTGCATCTCAGTTAGACAAAAAACAAAGCAGATCCTTTATAGTAGTGCACTAAAAAATGCATGCCTTTATATGGGCTATATTATGGGTAAAGATATAAATTACACTTTAAGTACCTTCATGCCTGAGCCCAAAGTCTCAAGGTCTCCGAAATCAAGGCCCTCTCGACAAGCATACAGACACTCCACCACACTGTGGGGCTCCACATTTCCTGGACGCACAGTCACTCCTGACAAAAGCCCTTTGTAACCACTGACAAACTTTCCTACAGGCCAAAATGAGAAGATATATATAAATATGAATCAATACAGACTCTTTTAAGAACATTAAACACATACCGGCACTTAAACAAGCATCTCTATTGATCCCAGATAGCTTGTGAATAACACATACCTGCACATCCTCATACACACACACACATGATGTGCACCTCACCTGTGTCTTTACTCTCTGGCATGGTGTTGTTCACAATGTCTTTCGGTTTCTCTTCTGGCTCTACAGGAAGAAAAAGATTGAAAAATGAAAGGGAACTGATAAAAGCTGTATTTATTCATTTATATATTCATTTATAAATTCATTTACATATATTCATTCATAGTTCATGTAAAAATTGAAAGCACCGGCATTCTTTCACTCATCTACATGTAATTTGAAAACTACACTAACATTTAAAATTGTCTTATGCTCACCAAGGCTACTTTTATTAGATCAAAAATACAGCAAAAACAGTAATATTAGATTATATTACTACAATTCAAAATCTTCCCTATGTTAAAATGTAATTTATTCCTGAGATGGCAAAGCTGAATTTTCAGCAGCCATTACTCCAGTCTTCAGTGTCACATGGTCCTTCAGAAATCATTCTTATATGCTGACTTGGTGCTCACAAATAATTTCTTATTATTATCAATGTTGAAAATGGTTGTGCTCCTAAATATTTTTGTGGAAACCATTAACACATTTTTTTCAGGATTCTTTGATTAATAGCAAGTTCAAAAGAACAGTATTTATTTGAAATATAAATATTTTGTAGCATTATAAATGTCTTCATTGTCACATTTGATCATTTTAATGCATCTTTGCTAAATTAAAGTATTAAAATCGTATTGACTCCAAACCTTTGAATGGTATAGTGTGTTCTGTTATTTTTTTATTGGAGAAAAAAAGCACTATACAAGGTAACTTCTGAAGCTATACGATATAAAGTCAAATTCTGTCAATAATTGCGTTGCAGTCAATATTTGGTATGCAATTTTGGCATCAATGCGCCATTTGTTTCTTAGAATGCTGGCTAGATCCAAGCTTTTGGTGGAGGTGAAGATTATCAAAGTACTGTTACTTAAATTTTTATTGTTTCAAAAAACTTCTAAGCTTCTACTTTTATAGTGCTTTTATGGTGTTTTTGTCTTTTATGTAGTCCCTCGTCACAATGAAATGGTGTTAAATGGCAAAACTGTGTAACATTAACAAATTCCACAAAAAAATAACATACAGTTTGAAATGACATGAGGGTGAGTAAATAATGGCATAGTTGTCATTATTTGACCTATTACTCTGCCCAGTGTCAAAACATCAATCTAGGAGGTGATTAACACAGACTAGGTGACCCAGTTAGCACAGCAGGAGTCGGAAAGCTTGGGCATCGTTCTAACACACACACACACACACAAACACACACTAAACGAGTGCCACACTGTGTAAGAATGATTCTGTTTAGTTGAATAATACATGAGTCTATTAATAGCTGAAACACACATAGTCTGGGGAAAGAACATGACAACAGATTTCTGCTCCACCTACTGCTGATATCGTCACACCAGTCTCTAAGCTTTGTCACAGATGACTAATTGTAAAATTACCCCAGCAGGCTCCGATGACCAGCCGCTGATGTGGTGCCGGGTTGGGGATGGCTCCGTTGTCATGGATGAGTGCGGGGTCAAAGGTCACGCCATCCACGTAGAGTGTGACAGAGGGGAACTGCACACTAAGGGACAGGTGATGCCACTCGCTGTCACACACCTGTCAGAGTCAGAGGTCAAAGTTCAGCTAAGCTCCACAACAACGTGTACACATACAGATGTATTGCATTTCACAACAAGATGTATCAAACCTTTCCTGTTACGGACTGAGTGTGACAGGATTAAGGTGACCAAGATCTGCTGTCACAGCTGGTTTACCTGTTCCAGTTTCCAAAGGAATTTGACGGGTCTTGTGGCGGACACATCAGGCCAATAGAAGAGAGAGAGACGACAGCCGTGTACCGATAAAGAGTAGTGAGAGTACGAGTCATCTGGAAATGAGACCACAAAACTGTTTAGTAGAGCAGCTCAAATTTGAGTTCTTAAGCATTGACCATTGACCAGGGATGTCTGGCACTTCGGTACTAAGTTTCATGGTCAAAAATGCTAACCTTGACGAGGTATTGTTGTAAACACATCTGATATTTGTCAAAATATCATATTTGTGCGTTAGAAATTTAGTTTATTGAGTATATAGTTTGTTGCTTATTTTATCTAGAAATAATTGAAGACTGTATACCATTGTTTCAATTTCATTTATTATTATTTATATTAATATGTACACTACCATTCAGAAGTTTGGGGTCAGTAAGATATATTAAGATACTTAAAATAAATAATACTTAAATTAATAATAATTAAATTGAACAAAAGTGTCAGTAAAGACATTTATAATGTTACAAAAGTTATATTTCAAATGCATGCATTTCTTTTTAACATTGTATTCATTAAAACAATCCTTAAAAAATGTTTCACAGTACCACAAAAATATTAAGCATTAAGCAATATTAAGCAATATTATTTTCAATACTGATATTAATAAGATATGTTTCTTGAACAGCAAATCAGCATATTAAAATTATTTCTGAAGGATCATGTGACCCTGAAGACTGGAGTAATGACTGCTGAAAATTAAGCTTCATACGAATAATCACATTTAAAAATATATTAAAATATAAAATAGCTATTTTAAATTCTAATAATATATTTCACAATATTACTGATTTTACAGTATTTTTGGTCATATAAATTATTCATATAAACTTTGGTGAACATAAGAAACTTCTTTCAAAAATCTTACCAACCCCAAACTTTTGAATGTGTGTAACTTTTTTTACTTTCTTAAATTGAAGAGTGTGGTCAACAACTTTTTTTATATTGAATTTTACTGGCATTGGTATTGAAATGTTACTGAAATTTTAGTATGGTGATAATGCCAGCACAGACTGACCATTCTTTACAGTGCTGCAGATAATAGTTTCCTCCTCTTTACGGGTTCCCCTCGCCTGATTGGCCGGTGGCTGAGTGCTGGCTCCTCCTCTTCGCATCCACAACTGCAGGGTGAAGTGGTCCCCGGATACTGCTGAAGCAACTGAATCAGGTACTACAGCAACATGGGTGGAGCCATTGAAGGAGAAGACCAGAGATGAATCAGAAGATGGTAGAGTCGGCAGCGCGGTGGTCCAATTGGTTGCAGGAGATGGAGGTGGAAGGAGGTCGACTTCACCCCTCACAGCACCTGAAAACATTAAAAGCCAACACATTATTGATTAAAAACAGGGCTGGTGTCAGCAAGATCAGCAAGAACTATAGAATTATTGAGTACACCCTAATTTGAAGAGATTTTCATCCTGCAGCTAATCTAAAGAGAATGGAATGATTTGGGACATTTTCCCATCTGCTCTAAAAGAGATAAACAGTTGGGCAACAGAGACCGAAACAGATAAACTCCAAGTCCTCAATTTTCCGTTCACTAATCATCTCTAATCCTAATGAACAAGGATCTGCTATCATCCAATTAAAACCGTAGACAATTTATCGAAGAAATTAAAAATTCAGGAATCAACACCATTAAACAAACGTACCACAGAGTCTGCGCACAGATCGATCAGAGTAGCTGTCCCTGTCACAGCCCTTCCCAATATGACCCGTTTGAAGCTCAACAGTAGCCTGGATGTTCCAAACTGTCTCCTCGCATGCTTCCAAGCGCAGGTTCGGGAAGAGAGGGATACTGCCAGAACCAGGAGTATACTCTATGCGCTTTGTCCATCCTGTAATTCAAATACATACAAATATAATTGCATAAAATAACATGGAATGTAGCATAACATCAGTTTTCAATTTAGATTAATTCCCAGTCAAATTTTTATAAAAAGCAAATGGTAATGTTTTTTTCATAAGAATAAATCAATACAATTTTATTTAAACATTAATTTATTTAATAAATAATAATAGAAAAAAATACAATTTAATACATAAAATAAAACAGCAGTAAATTGTAAAAATAATTACCAATCCAGCCTGGCTTGCAGGAAGGTTTTACTGTGACTATGACCTGAGCATCAGCCTGAGCTCGATTCTTCCCACAGTCAAACGCTGTCACCCAGAAACTGTGGACACGCTGGCGTTTAGAGTCCAGGGGCTCAGTGTTCTTTATGTTCCCTGAATTTGTAAGAGATAGAGAGAAGTTTGTACGCTCACCAGCCATTTTATTAGGTATGCATGTTCAACTGCTCATTAATACAAAAATCTAATCAGCCAATCACATGGCATTTAGGCATGTAGACATAGTCAAGACAATCTGCTTAAAGGGGTCATATGATGTTGCTAAAAAAACATTATTTGGTGTATTTGGTGTAATGAAACGTGGAACACACAACACTACTATACATTTATTTATTTAACACACATACTTTTTTACATTTCAAATTTGCACATATCATACCTGTACATACATAATTGTATTATATATTGTGTTTTTGCTATTTTGTACATTGTCTATTTTGTATATTTGTATATTATTCTTTTTTTTTTATCTA
>NW_015555734.1:1636704-1640056 GCF_001515605.1 Sinocyclocheilus anshuiensis | reverse complement strand
TTTATAAAGAATATCTTTTTGGATTTGAGACTTTAGTCTTTGCAACTTTACAGAACTTCATATGACCCCTTTAAGTTCAAACCAAGCATCAGAATGAGGAAGAAAGGTGATTTAAGTGACGTTAAACACGGCATGGTTGTTGGTGCCAGACAGGTTGCTCTGAGTATTTCAGAAACTCCTGATCTACTGAGTTTTTCACACATCTCTAGGGTTTACAGAGAATGGTCCGAGAAAGAGAAAATACCCAGTGTGTGGCAGCTCTGTGGGCAAAAATGCCTTGTTGATGTCAGAGGTCAGAGGAGAATGGCCAGACTGGTTTGAGCTGAGGGAAAGGCAACAGTAACTCAAATAGCCACTCCTACAAATGAAGTACGCAGAAGAGCATCTATGAACGCACAACATGTCGGGCCTTGAAGCAGATAGGCTACAGCAGCAGAAGACCACACCGGGTGATACTCCGGTCAGTTAAGAACAGGAAACTGAGGCTACAATTTGCATGGGCTCACCAACATTGGACAACAGAAGATTGGAAAAAGGTTGCCTGGTCTGATGATTCTTGATTTCTACTGAGACATTCGGATGGTAGGGCAGAATTTGGCGTAAACAACATGAAAGCATGGATGCATCCTGTCTTTTATCAATGGTTCAGGCTGCAGCTGGTGGTGTAATGGTGTGGGGGATATTTTCTTGCCACACTTTGGGCTCCTTAGTACCAGTTGAGCATCATATGCCACAGCCTACCTGAGTATTGTTGCTGACCATCTCCATCCCTTTATGACCACAATGTACCATCTTGTGATGGCTACTTCCAGCTGGATAACATGCCATGTCACAAAGCTCAAACCATCTCAAACTGGTTTCTTGAACATGACAGTTGTGTTCACTTTACTCAAATGGCCTCCACAGTCACTGGATCTCAATCCAATAGAGCACCATTGGGATGTGGTGAAACGGGAGATTCGCATCATGGATGTGCAGTCGACAAATCTGCAGCAACCGCGTGATGCTATCATGTCAACATGGACCAAAATCTCTGAATATGTTTTCAGCACCTTGCTGAATCTATGCTACGAAACGTTAAAGGTGGTTCTGAAGAGAAAATGTGGTCTAACCCGGTACCAGCAAGGTCTGCCTAATAAAGAGGCCAGTGGGTGTATATCGGGCTAAATAAGTACAGAGAATGCTAAAAAAAATTTAAAGCCAGAAGCTTTGGTCAAACAGTCTCAGACTGTAAATAATAAAGCAGATTTAATACTATCAGGGACACTGAGAATATGATAAAGAAACCAAAAGCATCAAAAGCAGCTCAAAATGAGAAATGCGAGAAAAAACAAACAAAGCAATGAAAGATGACAGGGATGGGTGAAGGCCAACAGTGGACTGAAGGAGAGAGAGAGAGAGTAAAAGAACGATATTGAAGTGGCACAATAAATAAAGGGATATTCACACCGCGGTGTCTGGTTCAGCCTGACCCAAATTACGAAAGCAAACCACACACACTACAGCAGAAAAAACTGCAAAGTCATGGCTAAAAAGAGAACCTCTCTCCCTTGTTTGGCTTGCTCATTGTATCTTTCTCCCTTGTTTTGGTTTCTTTCCGTTGGCCAGTTCCTTCTTTATCAGCATTTGACGTTACAAAACGTTGGCTATTGATCTCTTCCCCCTCAGTCTGTCAATGGGTGCTCTGATCTGCATTGAATGTTCAGGAATGGTGACTATCCCTCCATCTCACTTCAGCAACTGGGCTGTTCAGAGAGTTGCCCTAAAAGCCAGCTTAACATTGACATGCTGCCTCATTTTTGAATTATATGCAACAATTATAATGATTAAATTAATGATGATCTTCACAAGAATTCTTATAATATTATATATTACAACAACACTATTATGGGGGTGAATGTAACAGTAGTTTTGGGCCATTTTAAAACCCTACAAATACATTATATTAATTCTTAAAATAAAAGCATATCTCAAAGTAATAATATCATCACTGTAATAATATTATACTTTTAATA
This sequence comes from Sinocyclocheilus anshuiensis, assembly GCF_001515605.1. Taxonomy (NCBI): domain Eukaryota; kingdom Metazoa; phylum Chordata; class Actinopteri; order Cypriniformes; family Cyprinidae; genus Sinocyclocheilus; species Sinocyclocheilus anshuiensis. Next base: position 1,638,041 of record NW_015555734.1, on the reverse strand, counting down.
TTGCTGAAAAGTTTTCACATTTATATGGGGACTTACATTATAATTATCTGAATTAAGAGATAGTTCACCCAAAAATGAAAATTCTGTCATCATTTAGTCATTCTGCAGATCACAAAAGAAGATATTTTGAAGAATGTTGGCATCAAAACAGAACATTGACTTCCACTGTATGAAAAAAATCTTCTTTTATGTTCCACAGAAGAAAGAAAGTCATACAGGTTTGGAAAGACATGGAGGTAAATTATACGGATTTTTCAAACCTTTAAATCCTTTGAATAAAATATGTTGCTAGCTGAATAAAAAACATCCTTGAGCTACATGCTTTAGTGGAATAATGTTCATTATGTGCTTTAAAGATTACATTTTTCAATTCACATTCAATTCGTACAGGTTTTCATTTCATAACTACAGTTAAATTCCAACCTTACAGTCTTGATCAGATCTTTTATGGAAGTTGCTGGCAATAGGGTGAACCTTTCAATCATGTTAAATTTTAATCATCAACCTGGAGATTAAATAGTAAAAAAAATAGTTTGAATTCAAAGATTCAATCAAAACTCACCAGACTAAAATCTAGAACAATGCTGAACATAAAAAACCTTATTACATTTTTACAAATAAATCTTTAAACTGAAATCTATTTAATCTTCAATGTACACGTATTAAATATTACATATTAAAATCACAATTTTATCAGTGCTGGCAGTAGTAGTTCTCACCATCGTTGTCAATGGTGAAAGGGACGTTTGGTGTGATGATGTCATAGAAGCAGATCTGGCTGTACTGAGGTGAGCAGTCGGCATCAATGGCTTCCACCCGCACAATACGATCAAACAGACGATCCTCAGGCACCGATGCCTCATACCGACGCTCCACAAAGACAGGAGAGAACTCGTTCACATCGTTTACACGGACGTGCACAGTGGCCCTGGGAACAGTGGGTTAAGAGTGTAAGAACGCAACGGGTGTTGCATAAATTCGCAGAAACCCGATTTTTAGGAAAATTCCATCTGAATAGAAGAAATCTCTTACTTGTGAGACTTCTTGCTGTTGGTCCCGTCAGGACCTTCACCGCAGTCATACGCCTGAATGGTGAAGCTGTGCTCCTTATGGCTTTCACAGTCCAGAGGCTCCTTGGAGCGAACCAGACCTTCTCCAGTAGAGCGATCCAACACCACTGCCTCAAACTGTGTCGAGCCAGAACCACCTGGTCCGTTATGAACCCGAAACCCACAGATCTCCCCTGAAAAGAGAATAATACATCTGCATTGACTACATTTGAATAAAATATATTTTGTGTGTGACAACCTTTGTACAAATCCTAATTTAAAGTGCCA
>NW_015555734.1:1635649-1636688 GCF_001515605.1 Sinocyclocheilus anshuiensis | reverse complement strand
ATATATATATATATATATATATATGTGAAATGATGTGAAAAGGGCTGCTGAGTGCTCTTCTGGAAGTAAACACTTTTCTGCGTTCAGGAAATGCTGTCACACATGACACGGCACTGTGAATGTAAGCTCAGCCTGCAGAGGGGGAGGTCTGTCTGCCGTAATCCCTGTGTAATTTGTGTAAACATAACATGTAATTACCGTAGTACTAAACTAGCTGCTAGAAGCTCCAAAGCTGCCCCCTCCCCTTCAAAATAACCCTTACACCAAACCCTTGACTAGACCCTGTCAGTTGGAAATACACTAGTAATATTAAATGCATAATTAGTTTTTCCTTTTCACACTTGAGGCATAAGAGGTTATATTTACTATATTTACTGACTAAAGGTCACATTTATCACTGTTCAGCGAATTTTCACCAGTCATTTCAATAGGAATCCATGCAATCAGGAATTTAGAATTTAGCATCAGGGTGAAAAATTTCAGAGAGCAGATTTCACAGTGGTTTCAAGTTGGTCACGTGATTCACTGCGTTAACCAACAGAAAGCTGCTTTGTATGAAAGTGATTTCTGTGTGAGCTGTGCTTCATACACCACTGATCATAGACAATAATCCTGAACACAACACAGCATGACTGCAATGCATAAAGGTGAAAACTGGAAATACCCTACTATTAAATCCACAATTAGTCCTTTAGTTCCTTTTCACACTTGAAGTGTAAAGGGTTATATTTACCGACCAAGACGCAGTTGTTTGGCGAATTTTCACTGGCAAAATTCTAGCATTTCAATAGGAATCCATGCAAATGGGAATTTCACGTGAGGGCGAAAGATTTCCCCATACATGGTTTCAAGTTTGTCATGCTTCATACACTCTAAAAAATGCTGGGTTAAATATAACCCAGCGCTGGGTTAAAAAGGGAGAAACCCAGCTATTGGGTTGTTTTGACCCAGCAGTTGGGTCAAAACAACCCAATAGCTGGGTTTCTCCCTTTTTAACCCAGCGCTGGGTTATATTTAACCCAGCATTTTTTAGAGTGTA
>NW_015555734.1:1625251-1635169 GCF_001515605.1 Sinocyclocheilus anshuiensis | reverse complement strand
CTCTAAAAAATGCTGGGTTATATTTAACCCAGCATTTTTAGAGTGTACATAACTACACTATTGACAATAGACAATATACCTACATTTTATAATCGCACCTAAATTTGCTTATTCACCATAGCATGACTATAAATATGTGGTCACATTAACTCAATTTCAGAGAAATTTTGCAGACAAATAAGATCATTTGTCTACAGACCTTAATCAGGGTAGAACCAATTAAATTTTTTATGAGTATGAGGGATAGGAGTACAATGCGTTCAATGGATTTTACTGTTATTTAACAAACCAAGCAGCTTTCTGTTGGTCAACGCAGCAAATTAGCATGACCACCTGAACCTGATGACAAATCTGGCGAAATCTTTAGTCCTCACACGAAATTCCTAATTGAGTGTATTCCTATTGAAATGACTGATATTGAAATGGTTAATATGACTGCACCTCAACACGTAAAGGTGCGACATTATCAGCATCTTTACCCGCATAGTGCAGCGGTGCGTCTTTATCCAGGGCGAACAGAGGTGGGTTGAGGAGGACAGTGTTGTCGTTTTCCATGACGATCCCTTGGTACTCTGTTTCGATCCATGGCTTGTGTTTATTGGCTGAGAAAGAACAATCACAAAAGCAAGGGACAGGCGTGAGAGCTACAAGAACAATCTGTGATTCAGAACAAACAGCTTTTTTTTTTGACAAGGCTATTTATAACACGCCGTTATGAAGGTGAGTGAGCAGAGGTTCAGAGACGAACACAAGCAGTCCAAGCCAAAGGAATTTGCAACAGATAAAAAAATCATGCTAAAATACGTTAGTGGCAGATGGTGCAATGGTTCGGCCAGCTGTACGTATGCATAACACTTGCACATTAAGTTACAAACATACCCATATGGGGATCGACCAAAACTGGGTGATGGACACACAAAACATAAACACACACACAGCACGCCACACCTCACTGCTTTGCAGAGTAATTAGGTGTAGAGATGTTTGGCCTGATCGCACACCGAGAGGTATATTGCACCTATCGCTCAAATACAGACAGACAGCTTCTCTTAAAATGCTTGGAGAAAGACCAAACCATGCAAACCTACATTAAACACCCTAAAAAAATGATAAATCTTCAACAATAAGGCTGGCCCACTGGCCCAGTGTCTTTCTGGCTGGTGCTGCACTGCCACTGAAAATGTTACATTCATTAACTTACATTCAATTTATATGCTTGCAACTTAAACATTTGGTTTTCTGTGATGTATTTTTGCAGCAAATTCTGCTGCTTTGTCACTAAGATAATGTTATCTAGCTGGCTAACATAGAGGAGGCTTTGTCAAATTTGTAAAAAATTATTCCTGATAGTCTTAAGAACATAAGTATGTGTTGGAAACTGCAAACCAATCATATTGTGATTTGTATGCCATGTGTTTTCCAGTGTGTTTTATTTATGGAGTTACGGTACATTAAAGCTGTTTCATTTCAAGAAAATTTGTTCAAAAGTTTGGGGTCAGTAAAAAAAAAGAAGCTTTTATTCAGCACGTAGCCTACACATTAAAAATCTTACCGACCTCATACATTTGAATGGAACTTTATATTTATATGTTAAATATCAGTATGAGTGTTAAAAACATCAATTTAATGAACAATTTATATTTAAAAAATATATAAATATTTCTAGCAAATATGTATTGCTAAAAAATAAAAATCAATCATTCTTTTGCTGTGGTGCCAGTAGAACTGTTGGAAAGGCAAGTAAAAATCGTAACAACTTTATTACTGAGCCCTGCTTCATAAAAATTACTTAAAACTCTGGTCATATGATATTATACTAGAGAGTGTGCTGACCACTAACTCAATGCACCAATCTATTTAATGTGTGGCTACATGCTGACCACCTTCTTCTCATATTTCAAGTCAGTTTGTCTTTTTTTGCCATTTATCTACCTATCCCTCTCTCTCCCACCCACCCACGCCCGCGTTCCTCCCTCTCATCCCTTACTCAGCCATATAACATTAATCTGAGCACCAGACCACTGGATTACTCCTAGGATTACGGAGTGAGAGACAACGCTGTGCATCTCACTCCATTTATCACACGTGCCACTTTCACACACTTACCAGAGCATTTTGAACGACTCTGTCAACAGCTGTGACAGAGGATAGACAGAAAGAGCAATGCATGTCTGTGATCACATACGGAGAAACGTTATCCGTAAATTAAGAAATATCGCATCTCCGGTTTCCCACGTGTCTAAAAATAGCAGAGACGAGAATAGATAAGCTTTCACCCTTTTCTTCAAGGACAAGAGTCGACCTCTCACTCCCCCTTTCTTTCTCACAGATATCCTACAGCATATATATCAGCATCCTTTCTGTCCTTCGCCAAATTTTGCTCTCCACCCAGTTAGTCTGTCATTAGCTTTCATCTATTCGTTCTTATCTTCCTGCGTGTGATTCAATCCTTTCACATATCTTCATCATGTTGTCTCTTCCCATGTCACCTTGAGATGTGGCCTACCTTTTGTGATCTCTACAAAATCTGCTGTTGTCATTCATACAGGAGGCATATATTTAATTACTGATTTCATAATTAACACCCATAACAAACAGCACAATGAATTGAGCTTCTGGTTTAAATTAACTGAATGTGCCAGAGCTGCGAACAGAGATGTTAATACACTCATTCACACTTAATCATCAACACAATGCTCAATATCAACATTCAAAAGGATGGAGGAGACTGACCTTTGTTGCCATGGGTAACCGAAGTCAAGCAAAAGAGGAGAAAGGAGAGAAAACTCATTCTGGCCATCTGAGGGAGGAAGGAGGGGAAGGGCAGAGGGAAATAACATGCATTAACCTGATATGAAGCAGTTTAAGATAGAGGACAGAGGAGAAACAGATAAGCGCAGAGACAGAGACAGACATATTTCCTTGCCTGCATTTCCTTAAACGTAAACATTAAGACAAATACTCCGCTCTATAGGTAAATGTGAATATTATATATAATACCCTTGACATCATTTTCGTGGCCTAGTATGGCCGAGGACGTCTGGCTCACATTTAAGATACAGTATGTCGGCTATTATATATCCCGTATTTACTCACTCAATAAAACCTTACTTCAACACTCAACAAAACCTTCGTATTCAGCGAACTGAGTCCGCGTGAAATTGTGCAGTCCGCGCATCCTCGCTCGCACGCGCATGCAGGTGTATCCTCTCGGATATCACAGGCAGGTTTGTTAACACACAGAATATCAAACGTGATTCATGACGCTTGGCCTCGAATAACATCTGATCTGGAAAGATTTATAAAGGCTATATGTCATTTACTTACATTAGTATTTTTATATGAAGATTAAAATCTTCCAACTTGGATGACGGACAGCGTGATATAACCTACTGGTGTTTACAACGCGTTATTAAAATGACCGGTGTTAAATACGCGACAAACATGAATCGATTTTTAAGCCTGTAACGTTAAATAGATTCCAAAATCACCATATCATAACATTTACAAGCAGTTTAGATAGCATACCACCTGTGTTAAGCGCAAGAATTTAATTAGAAATATTATGTTGGGATCAAATGTACGTTACCGTGAGGTGTGAGATGGTACCCCGCTCAGTCTCCTCTAAGCATCCGTCACACACTCACACCTATGACAGCCTGATGCCCGCCGACACACCGAACGCAACGGGTGGAGCGCTGGGGCCTCCGGTGCCTCCCGAAATGATTCGAACTGGGAAAAGGAGCGAAACTGGAATTTGAAGATTAGATACGAAGAAACCAATGTCCCCGTTCTCGGTGGATGCCGTGAGAGAGAAAAACGAGACGGGGTGGTATCTCCTCCCTCTCGCAGTTTCTTAACCCGCCCACACTGCGTCTCTCTCGCTCTCAGGACTCATCCCCGGTGAAACGCAAATATACAAATCCTACTGCGGCGAAGGCTTGCTTGTTAATATTCATTAACCAACCCTCCGCCATTGGAAGGTTCGGCCGTACCTAATTAATATTCATTAGCCAGGCAGTGTCTATTGGAGGGCAGTAGCGTAATAGCATAAAGAATGCATAATATGCAACAACCAAATCGTTGCTACAAGGAGCTACCATATTAACATAACCTGCTTAATATGAATGAGCTAAGCAGTGCTCATAGTATTTGTTCTTTCGGATTAGCGATCCCTAAATCGGCGAGATGGCTGTCTGTGTGATACATCTGGCTTGGAGGGAAGCATCTGGAAGCTGGTGTATACTCCTACTCGTCGTCAAACCCACACATTTATTTCCCACTTGGAGATTATAATGAATGTCATTTGTGAATGCGCTTGAACTCCTCACTAACACAATCTGTGCTTCAGCTCTAGGGCCCAGACTGCAAGATGACGTCATATCGGCTCCCACAGCAGACAGATATAAAACCCTGACACCACAAGTCAAAAACACCAGAACACACTTGAGCAGACTTTGTTCAAATCCAGCATTTTTAATGAATATTACAAAAACGGCTTTATTTAAAAGTAATTTTCTCTCTCACACTCACTTTTTTTTTGTACATTTGGTAGCAGTAAGGCAGAAGTAGTTGTTTCCCAAAAACAATTTTTACATCAATAATATTTGCAACCACATGTATAAATATTATAAAACAACTCTGATGCTACAGTGAGCCTCTGCTCCCTTGGATTGAATCTGGGTGCAGGTTTTAGCCCTCACTGAAGAGTGATGTATATTTGTGCCAAGGATCTTCAATATGTCATGTCATACAAAACAGATATGAAGGCAAATATGCGTAAGAATTACTGAGAGCAGATCGCAAAGAAAAAACGTTGATCCTGATGTGCGATGAGAAATACACTTTAAGGATTTTACACAGCAGTTTTTAATAGTGCCATTAGAGTGCACAGATTAGTTGATTGCTCACTAAATTACTTGTTAAAATTGAAATACTCTGCTCTTAATAATACTGACACAAATTTACCATCATATTCATGATTCTGGTTAGTAGTGTTAATGTTACTGTGGTTTCTGTTTTGCTTGTGCTCACACACTGGACAAAAAGATTTGCTGGAGAAAATGGAGTGAACAGGAAAAGGTCAGATGGATAGATAGATAGATGGAAAGTGTCGAAAATGCTATAAAAAATTTAGTTACCATAAAACCCATTCCTAAAAAAGAAGAATCCCCATCAGAAGTTGTCTGATCACAAGAAAGAAGAAGAAGAAGAAAAAAAAAACCTTTATAAAAATGAAAAACATTCATTTACAATGACAGGCGATGCTGTGTCACCATTCACTCTTTTGTTTGTTTCACATTTCATTGTCTTTTTAAGGGTAAGTGAGGTTGAAATATTCCTAGCAAAGGAAAATAAAACACATCTCATTTGTTTCCATCAGCCAAAAGCCAGTTCTCTGACGAGACAGGAAACAGGAAATGAGATCATTACTGAGTAATGAGTGCAATGGTATGAGCAGATACAGTATAACTATTTGAGTCACCAAACATCAGTAAATCTTATTTAACAAATAATGAACCTTAGAAAAGCTTGTATTTCTCCAGCTTTCAACCTTTTTCATTATAGTCCACCACAACTCCCAAAGAATGAGAAAAACTTTCCATCGGACTAACATTTGTACACATACATCAGTGCTTGATGTAAATAGTAATATATTACTAAAGGCCTTAAAATGTGTCCTCTTCAGGTGCTCTTTAAAAGTCACAGTTCACTTCAGTCAAACCTAGACAGCTGCAAACAAACCTGTGTAAGAAAAAGAGGGAAAAAAAGGCTGATAATTTTACATCTTCACACAGTCACATCTAAAGCACTTTCAGTAAGAGATTGCTAAAGAATCTGCTTCGTCGATTATTCAAAAAACACTTGGATGACAGGAAAAAGTCTCAAATTAAAAGTAAATGTGGTGCAAACAAATAAATAGACATTCTACAAAGACCTGGATGAATGAAACACTGCGGCAGAGACAGTGAAAAGCTTTGTGCGACAGAGGGATGATACATTTTCCTGCTGGAATTAAATGGCTTATGGACACAATGATCCTAACTGAATCATCAGCCATGATCTAATAAAATATGATTATGCTGCTTATAAGTCCTCCTGGGAAAATACATGTTCAAAAGCTGTAATCAAGATGTGGGTTCAAGTGATTTGCATCAGAATGAAAAAAAAAAAACACGGTAACTGCATCTCTCTTTGCCACTACCAGGAGTTTTTTTTAGTGCTAGTGGAATTAAAGAAAGATGTTCATCATGTACACAATTTTCTCGCACTTTTAGATATTTACCTTTATCTTAACTTTAACCAAACTACACAACATAATTACAAACTTAACTGTATTTATCATTAGGTTCTGCTCAAAACATCATGTTTCAGGTAAGATCAAAATTCAATAATACTTGCAAGGTTTGAAAGACGTTGTGAAGGTGCTTATAAGAGTGCTGAATATGACCTGAAGGCAGCTTTAGATTCCACTGCTGCCGAGAACACAGGAAAGAATAGGTATGACACATTCACAGACAGGTGGCACAAACAGTAGAGTTTAGAAAAGACAGCTGCTAAATTTACCATTTTAATTAATCCTCCTTTTTCTCACTGCCTCTTTTTCGAGGCACGAACACCTTGCGGAGGTATGGCAGGACAAGAAAGGCAAAGAAGAAAAATATGTGTCCACAGAAATATATCGAGGAGTAAACCTGGAAAACAAAAACGTTCAAAATGTAAATGACACTTGCAACACTTTACAATATGGATGGATACAGGAGGTAAGGATCATGGACATCCCACATCCAGCATCAGATTCATGACTAACGGACCCCTGAGGAGTAAGTACACACCTTGAGCCACTTGTCGTAAGTGAAGAGGCAGAATGGCACCAGAGGGTATCCCATAAATAGCCAGTGAATTAACTGCTGTACTACATATACAAATGGATACAGATGACTCTGAGCGATAGATGCCAGCAAAGGACTGTCCCGCACCAGTGACTGAGCCTGCGAAAATATTTACAAAAGAGTTGTATTACTTTTATCTACTTTCTAAAGCCTTTGTCTAATGGCACGTGTCCACTGGTGCAGAGGAAATGCTCAATATGCTATTCAAGTTGTATAAATTAACATTACCTTATGCATTAAGAATAAATATGATTTAACAATGGTTCACATTTCCAGGGTTCTCAGAAACGAAAGTCGTCATTGTTGGGTAAACTTCTGTAGTGGTGAACAAAACTGAAACAAACATTTTTTTGTGTTCTCATTTGCCTCAATAGCAAAAATCCACGGTAGCATTTCTATGACTTAAAAAAAAAATGTAATAAATAAATAAATATTGAGAGATTGTATATTATTTATTTATTATAGATTGTATAGTACATTTATAACAGAAGTAAAATGTAACTTATCATCACAGTCTGTGAAAAGGGTCCATTAACATTAACCTAGATTAATAAATGCTGTTAAAAATGTTGCTTGCTTTGCTCCTTTGTCAAATTCCCTGTATGAGCCTGTCACGCAGTTCCCATAAAAAATCAAGTGAAAACACTTCGCTCCACTCACTCCGCACCGGTGGACACATACCGCACGTAAACATGCACAATGTTTCAATCTCGCCTAGAGCCAGAGTTCCCTGAACAATATTACATTTCTACTTGTTTTCTTTTTCTCCTGAGAAGGTTAATGAACAAGCTGTACCATCAGCATTCATCAAAACAATGTGTTTTGGCTCAGACAGGAACCGTCATTTGTAAACATTCCATTGACTTTCATATAATGTCTACTGATGTCTCACATTTTCTGACGTGAGCACTATTTGTCATTTTCAAAATAGGACTACAAGGGTGAGATGCTTCCTTGCATACTCACAGCTGTCTGCAACCTGTAAGATTGTATTTTACAAGCAACTACTTGCAACAACTGCAACTGCCATTCTTAAGTACCATACTGTCATTGCCAGCTGAATCTCACCATCTGTTTCCAAATATGAAAATGCAGTTTAGTATCTCAATCGGTCATGCCAATGACTGCACCTTTTTATATACACACTGCTGTTCAAAAGTTTGGTTTGATTTTTTTTTTTTTAAGAAGTTAACACTTTTATTCAGAAAAATGCATTACATTTATCAGCAAAGTGACAGTAAAGACGTGTATATAACTCTATAAAATATTTCCATTTCAAATATATGTTTCTATTCAAAGAATCCTGAATAAAAATGTATAATGGTTTCCACGGTAATATTAAGCAGCACAGCTGTTTTCAAAATTGTAAGAAATGTTTCTTAAGCAGAAAATCAGCATATTAGAAGGATTTCTGATATAAACATATGAGAGAGAAATCTGCATTCAGCGATTCCTTACAAAAATCTTACAAAAGATTTACAGTGAAAGCTACAGTGGCCCCAAAAAGTATTTGGACATATATAAAAAAAAATAAAAAATCATAGTATTTTGTTAAATTATAAAACAGCAGACTGTTCAAAATTAAGATTTTAATTTAAATGTCATTTTTTCTTGCAACAACTGCAACTGCCATTCTTAAGTACCATACTGTCATTGCCAGCTGAATCTCACCATCTGTTTCCAAATATGAAAATGCAGTTTAGTATCTCAATCGGTCATGCCAATGACTGCACCTTTTTATATACACACTGCTGTTCAAAAGTTTGGTTTGATTTTTTTTTTTTTAAGAAGTTAACACTTTTATTCAGAAAGAATGCATTACATTTATCAGCAAAGTGACAGTAAAGACGTGTATATAACTCTATAAAATATTTCCATTTCAAATATATGTTTCTATTCAAAGAATCCTGAATAAAAATGTATAATGGTTTCCACGGTAATATTAAGCAGCACAGCTGTTTTCAAAATTGTAAGAAATGTTTCTTAAGCAGAAAATCAGCATATTAGAAGGATTTCTGAAGGATCGTGTGACACTGAAGACTGGAGTAATGGTGCTGAAAATTCAGCTTCAAAGCTGGATAACTTATTTTTCAAAGAAATTAATTATATTTCACATATTAAAATAGAAAAGTTATTTTAGATTGTAATAATATTTCACAACATTATTGTTTTTACTGTATCTTTGACAAAATAAATGGAGCCGTGGTGAGCATAAGAGACTTCTTAAGAGATTTTAAAAATCTTTCCAACCCACTTATGAACAGTATTGTGTGTTTGTGTATGTGTATATATACTCTGTGGAAGCTGTTCAAGATTCTTTTAATATTTGATAACCTTACTATTGATCTATAAGGATCCTAGAATGCAGTTTGTTTCGCTCCATCACTTACATAAGAGCAAGTCTATTATTTCAAATCATTCTCAGTGAGTTACTAAACTCAGAAACACTGTATCTTCAAAGCTGTAAACTTTCAGATCTGCCTTCAGTTGGCATGAAAGTAAGTGACTCAAAGACTTTAGTCATCTCGAGTCTAAACAACTTCAAGCCTCATGTCTGGTAAAGCAATGTTGCCATGGTTACCTGCTTCTCCACATTGACAATGATGAACTCCAAGGAGAAGCAGATGAGGTACCCTGAGTGCAAGCCGTGCCAGATCGCCAGGAATAACAATGTGAACATTTGAGATAACAACTTGTTACCCAAAAACTTCAACCTCTTAAACACGTGCCTGTACCGAAGAAGGGGGTGGAAAGAAAAGAGAAACTGAGAGAAAATTAATTGACACAAACATTAAAAAAATACAATTTTGAAAGACTCTTGATTGCAATAAATGTCACATTTATAAAAGCATGTGCATACCTGGCCACCCAAGCATTTGTGTTGATGTTGAAGGAATTGATGGTGCCTGTGAAGAGGGGTGTGGTCTCAAATAGCCACACCCTCACATTTGCGCAGGCATCCCATTGGTGCTCCCCTTTTTCGTTCTTCCCATTGTAGCCCAGCCCAGAGAGTACACACACACCT
>NW_015555734.1:1617454-1625181 GCF_001515605.1 Sinocyclocheilus anshuiensis | reverse complement strand
TATATATATACAGTAAATAAATATAAATTATTTTTATCCAATGTAATGACATTCAGACATTTTAAGTTTGGCTTTTTTGGGTTACTGAATGTCAAAGAAAAATTCCAGGACAAAGAAAGGACTGTTTCCTTTACACACACCTATAAATCACAATCTATAGATAGTTTTAAGCCAGAAAACCTGTTCAACGTCCCCTCAACCTGAACAGGTTTGGCTAGATTTGCACTTCTAGTAGTCAGATTCACATTCTCAGCTAGAAAAAGAAGGCCACGTCTTGTTTGTAATTGCCTTGTTACACAGCTAACACCTCTCTAAGAAGATAATAAAGATACATTGACAGGGTTCACAGCATGAAACGTAATGACTCTCAATTACCGCTAGTGTGCTCTTAATGGGGGATTTGGGTCGTGCTGTTTACTCACCGTGATTAGCCAGCAGCTGATGTACTTATACAGGTTTATTTTCACCCACACTAAGATGTACACACACTTATACCAGAATGGATGTGCCTGAATCACAGATCAAAACAAACGATAAGAAGAAATGAATCACTTCCGATGAATTATGAAAAGTCAAGGCTTTCATTTTAAACATGTGATGTTTACTTACAACAATTCATTAGAAACAACTCAATAAATGAATTAAACATCTTATTTTTGGGGATTGAAGATAAATTGGCATTTATCCACTTTAAGATGTTATTTACAATGATTTGTAAGATTCTAAAATTCTTCAATTAGAACATTTTTTTCTTAAGAAAAAATATAAGAACATGTTTAAGAAGTACTTTTAGGAATACAAGTTTTTCTCTCAAGTAAGAAAAGAAGAAAATAGCAGTTCAGAAGAATTGTTAGTTCTTAATCATGCTTTGTGAATCTGGCCAGTAAGCAAATGATTTCTGTAAGTGTCTGTAGAAAGAGACTCAAATAACGATCAAATTGATTAAATTAACAATTAAATATGATGATCTCCTTGCAAGGGACCCCCTTCTTAAGAAATAAAGACAACTACATATATTTGGCATACAGAACCATTTATGTTTGAGAAAAATGGTGTGATATTACTGTATAAAAACAATATGTTCTGTTCAGTTCAAAATTTAAAAACATGATTTAAAAAAATAATTATGATTATATGTAATATGTTTAGAATGATATTCTCAAAAGTATGATTATATGTAATATGTATAGAATTAATGATATTCTCAAAAGTAATTATATTGCACAAAAGTCAAAAGAAATTATTAAAATTAGCTTGAATGCTTGCTGAAATGTATTAACTGACATTTGAGAAGCTAAACAGATAAAATGAATACAACTGAGAGTCAGTTACATATGAACAGCCCTAACAATGAATAATTTTCAACATTTTTCACTCTTTGTGTGAACTCATTTTAACTCCCTCCTCTGCAGCATTCAAAACGCAGTTATTTGACTTGCAGCAACTGTTTCCCATTTCCAAGAATATATAAATAGCTGCCAAGACTGTAACTGACAGACTTAAAGAGCGTTCTCATCAGACCGGGAGCTTTCTGTGACATCAGGACCACACTGAAAACATCCCAGCACAAAAACAAGTGGCAGCTCACGAGATCCAGGTACAAGGCTGTTAACAACCTAAATACTAAATCGTGATTTTGTGACTCTGTCTACGTTCAGTCCCAATCCACTGATTCACTTACCTCAAACTCATCTGTTAAGAAGTAGCTATCCGAGTAGTGCAGCCCACCTATCGTAAAGATTGCTAGAGTGATCAGACCTAAACCAAATCGCTTCATTGCTGGAACCACACTGCAAAAAGAGGAAACATTTGTTAGATTAAATTGTTACTTAACAGAGGACTGTAAGTATTATAATGGGCCTTAACAGTATAGGTTAGGTTGTGGTCAAAACAGTGCTGCCTAAATCTTGTTCACACTGACAATAACTTGCATTTGTGACCAAACATATCATTCATTTTTAATTTCCAGCAACAGCAACAATTGGAGTCGTGATATGGGTGCACCCGGCAATTCAACAAAGTTGAGAAAAGCTTAACTTTATGCAAATGAGAAGAGACGCTCTGTGGCGACTAACAATGGGAGCAAAGACTGTTATTTTTCTGCATAATGTTATTGTGAATGGTTTCACTGTTCTATATGATTTGTCTCTGCTCACATACAGGGATATAATAAAAAAGAAAAGATGTCTGGAATAGCGTGTCAAAAACTGTCTGCATTTTGATTGACTTTTCATGCATTGATAATCATTTATCTTCCTCGTGATATGATCCATTATGCACTGCTGCAATTCATAGACAAACAAAAAAATACAGAATGTTCATTTTCAGCAGTAAGAAAACTAATTTATTTTCAAAATTAAATGCTATCTTATTTCTACAAGAAATATATCTCATTTGTAATTATATTTTCTAACTCTAGGGCCAGTTGTGCAGCCGGCCAATAACATCAGAGCATCCAGTGCGTATATGAATGTCTATAGCATAATGAATAAAGATAAAAAAAAAAAAAGATTAGCATGTTGAAAGAGCAAGTAAGTTACTAAGACTTGTTCATAATCACAGTGCCCTTGAGCAAGTAACAAGACAGGAACTGTCCTTGTAATGGACAAATGAATCCTGAAAATACCTTTGGATGAAAAGTGTCCACTAAATGGTAAGAAACAACTGTTGACAAGAGGTAAAATCATTAGTTTGAAAGAATCTGACTGAGATGGGATTGTTAGACTGTGAAATCTTGTGCACTTACCTACTGGGTGGTTGTCCAGGGACATCGGACATCTCTCGAGACACCAGATTCTGGTAGTTTCGTAGTGTGAACTGAGGCCCTACCAGAAAGCCTCCATAGAAGTATGAGAAACCAAAGATCTCCAACAAAGACGGCGTAGAGCTGAGGGCAGACTTCTTCTGTTCTGCACTCATCTGAGACTGTTAGATAAAAGAAAATGAGTCGATTAATTAAAAAAAGAGGAGCTGGGAAATTAGAACTGGCTGTAGAAGATAAACTGCACCTAAAAAGATAACAGATATAATTTAAAAGTTTGGGGTTGGTAAGATATTTTGTTTTGTTTTGTTCTTGAAAAAAGTCTCTTATGCTCACCAAGGCAGCATTTATTTATATCAAAACAGCAAAAACAGTAATATTGTGAGATATTATTACAATATGTATATGTTTAATATGTTTAAAAAAAAAAATAACATACACCTTTGCTTACTTCTGTGTGTTGCTCGGCAACCACTTTGTTGGAACCACAATTGTTTCTGAGGAACTACATTGTTTGGTGGAAGAGTACTGTTTTTATTAATATCATTACACTTTGTTTGCTCTGTGAAACCTTACTACGTATATGGAATAACCATTTTATAAAAGCAGTTTGTCTCATCTCTGTTGCTAATGAGACCCACTACAGTCGTGTCATCCGCAAACTTAATGAAGAGGTTGGAGCTGTGTGACGGTGTGCAGTCGTGGGTCAGCAGAGTGAAGAGGAGGGGGCTCAGCACACATCCTTGGGGGGCCCCAGTGTTCAGTGTGATGATGCTGGATGTGTTGCTGCCGACCCGAACTGCCTGAGGTCTTCCAGTCAGAAAGGTCCAGTCACAACGCCCCTTAGCTGTTATAAATTCACTGTAAACCACGGCTTCTTGGGGCTTATTGCTTTACTATTCCTGTGCTTTATTTATTCCATTACTCCAGTCATCAGTGTCACATGATCCCACAGAAGTCGATTTGGTGCTCAAGAAACATCCCTTACTATCAATGTTGAAAACAGTTGTGCTGCTTAATATTTTTGTGGAAACTGTGATTTTTTTTTTTTTGATGTTTTGATGAATAGAAAGCTCAAAAGGACAACATCTATTTGAAATACAAATCTATCATAACATTATAAATGTCTTTACTTTCATTTTTGATTAAATTAAAGTATTGTTTTCTTTCAAAACGAAAAAAAAAAAACAATTTCTTACTGACCCCAAACTTTTGTACAGTTCAGACAGTTTGTTTTTCCAGAACTACTTATGTAAAAAAAAAAAGTGGGATTCATTACAGGCTAAATGTTTTCGTTTTAAATGTGCTATAGGCATGCTAGTGAACAAAGCAGAGTGTATGAGCCCATTTACACCTGGTACTGAGATCTGTACCAAGTGATTCGATCACAAGCAGTCTGTGCTAAATACAGGGTCCAAAACATGTAGTGATTTCCCCTCCCCCGCTTTAAGCATCACATTTGTGGCTAGAATTCAAGTACATTTGGGAGAAACAGTGCAGCCTTTTTTTTTTTTTTTGCTCTTTTCATTCAAGTTTTTTTCTTCCGCTTTATGAGCATGCAATAAGTGATATCATGTGTCTTCTTTGACCAGATGTGACACTACCATCTATCTTAGTTATCTGAGTAAATACCAGGTGTAAACAGGGTCTATCATTGGTCATCTGGTAATCTTTACACTCTCAATAAAACATTGCTTTAAGTTGCTTTAAGATGAGTAAGAAATACCTTTCTAGGGTGGCTACAGTAATTGACACAGGGGGAGAGATCAACAGATATAACCGCTTACACACCATCACATGAAGAAGCCAACTGTGTCAAGCCATGGCTACTGTTAATATTTAGACAGAGGCGTTTAATCTGAGCCACAGATGAGCTGACTGATTACACAATTACATCTCAGGGAACTTTCACTACACTTCACCTTGCCAGGCATCATTACACTGATCCATAATGGTCATTTAGCAGAACAGCTGCTACACAACTGAAGAAGATACTTAGTGGTTCCCCACCAGTTCCTTGTGCTCAAATCATGCATAAAAAAAGAAAAGGAGTGAGATAATAATAGGAGGACACCAGGAGAACAACAGAGCAAAGGAAGACAGAAATGGTAGAAGTTAATAGCAGCTCATTAAGTCTCACTCACTTGTTCTTTTTCACCGTCGTAGTAATCGAGTGCTAAACCTGCAATGAGAAAATGAAATCATCATCAGTTCTGGCATGACATGATCAGTTGTTATGAAAATTATTCATGTTATATGACCATTATTGTACCATAGTATTTTGTAAGTGTTTGTAAACATATGTTGATTAACTTTCAGTGCCTTGTGATAAATCTCAGTTCTGGCATGACATGATCAGTTGTTATGAAAATTATTCATGCTATATGACCATTATTGTACCATAGTATTTTGTAAGTGTTTGTAAACATATGTTGATTAACTTTCAGTGCCTTGTGATAAATAGTTAAAAAGAATCAATCTGTAAATAGATTATTTCTGAGGTGTAACAGATGAGGAAGATATGGGAATTAAAAGCAGGTATCATACCGATGAGTTTGAGCGTGAGGACACAGTGAGGCATGGTCCACT
This sequence comes from Sinocyclocheilus anshuiensis, assembly GCF_001515605.1. Lineage (NCBI taxonomy): Eukaryota > Metazoa > Chordata > Actinopteri > Cypriniformes > Cyprinidae > Sinocyclocheilus > Sinocyclocheilus anshuiensis. The sequence goes on along the minus strand of NW_015555734.1, from coordinate 1,619,831 downwards.
TGATATCATACTCCTCAGTAGCTGTGTAGTAATAACCCATCAACAGATATATCTGCCACACACAAACACAAAAAATACCTTCAGGTTCTGTTGAGATTAAAACAGTAAAGTCAATGTCTGAGGTTAAAGCGACCCTAAAGATATTCATGTGTTAACCTTATAATTAAGCTCTTATTTTCCCTTCACATTCTTTTAGGTTCTTCTGACCTAATCAAAACTCAAGTGGCACATATTATTAGATCTTTATCACTCTGTTTTACAAAGTAGACATGCACTTTTCAGAAATGTGACTGCTAGACATTCCAGTAATGTTGTTTCCGCTTGGGTCAATTCGACCTCAGCAAAAACAAGGCAGGAAAATCAAAATAGCAAACTGGCACGAGTACACCAGTCAGAAAATCTCATCATGCGAATTTAATCATGTTTAATGACCCCAACATAAAAAAAATAGCATTTTTAATGGAGGATGGCTGAAGCTTCATTGCAAGTCTTCATAAGTGGAAAAAAACTCACTAAGTATAAATCTGATACTTCAATGTTAAGCATGTTCTAACTATTAAAATGAGGGTTAAATACATGATCCAATAGGGTACTGATAAGCTTGCAACATTTCATGCACAAGATCACGTCAAGAGCACAAAAACAGATAAAGAGATAGTGTGTGAATGTGTGCGTTTTCTCACCATCTGAAAGATAAAGCTACTCAAAACGCATGTGACTGTCCTTCCCATCAGCCTCAGCAACAAGAACTGAATGACTACGCATAAGAGGGAGTGACAGACCTGAGACCCTGAGAGAAGGACATGGAGAGATGGTGTTAATGCATTCCAGTACTAGCTGACCATGAGATTACAATATAACACTTTATCATCAATGTGGAGAACCAGAATTGAACAGGATACTTCTGCCAAAATGACAGCTCTGTTATCATTTACTCAACCTCACGTCATTTCAAACCAGTATGATTTTCTTTCTTCTGTGGAACACAAAAGGAGATTTTTTTTTATTGAATGAGTGATTACCTTTTTGAAGGTCTCTCTTTTCCACATAATGGAATCGAATGGGTACATATGTCAAACTCCAAAATAACAGACACCATTAAAAGCATAATAAAAGTGATATTTTCTAAGTCTATGAAAGTGCACTAGAAGCTAAATTTTCTGAAATCATACGACAGTTTTGGTACAGAAAGAAATTTAAAACTTATTTACTGACAAATCAAATAAGGTATCTTTGACATTAAAGATATTTGCTCATGAGACACGTGAGGACCAATGGTGTTTGACGTGCTATTTTTTGAAGTCTGTGTGACCTTTTTGACCACTGTAGAGCTTCGATGAAATGTTGAAGGGAAGATTTTCAGTGAAAAACTACGCAAATTTTGGCATGTTCATCGCACATACTGTATGACTTCATTATGACTGAAATATAATTGTATGAACTACGTTTATGATACCTTAATAATATTCTGTGGTGCATTTCTTTGACATTTTGAAGCTTGTGAGACCCAGTTTCCATTTACATTCATTATATGGAATAAAAATAAAAAGCGACTGGGACATTCTTTGAAAATTCTTCTTTTGTGATCTACGGAAGAAAACTCAAATGAGTTTGGAACAACATGACTGTAAGTGAATGACGCTGAGAAAGAGAATACTATCAATAGCTGAACTATCCCTTAAGAAATGACAGAAAGAGAGAAAAAGTTTTGTTTTTATAAACAAGTCAGAGTGATAGACTCAATAAAACAAACACAAGTAAAATATCTCAGATAACGACAAAAGAGACAGACCTGCTGTTAGATCCGAATGCAGCACAAAGAAATCAAATACACAGAATACAAGCACAAGTTAATTTTCATATTTCCCAACACAACACTCTTTGGTTTTCATTAGTTTGCTTTTCAACCTGCCACTCATATTCTCATAAACTACATTCTCACCACCAGGGGTTATCGCCATGGCAACAATACCCCATGGCTATCTGTCACAATCTTTTTTATATCAAAGCCACAGTCATCAGGAAATCATTACCACAGACTGCAGAGCAGTTAGTCAGGATACCCTTTATTTTCCACCATTATTCTCAAGGACACTAAATAGTCAATAACTTTACAGAGCACAATTCTACCTTCAGTGTTCAAACGAGAGAAAAGTGATCCAAGAGGAAATATAAGCACTTTCATTAGACAGCTAACATGTTACCATAAAAAATGTAACTAAAAACCCTTAATGCTATGTGTTTATTAACTTTATGAGTAATATATACAGGTGCATCTCAATAAATTAGAATGTCGTGGAAAAGTTCATTTATTTCAGTAATTCAACTCAAATTGTGAAACTCGTGTATTAAATAAATTCAATGCACACAGACTGAA
>NW_015555734.1:1608165-1615135 GCF_001515605.1 Sinocyclocheilus anshuiensis | reverse complement strand
TTTTTTGAAAACCAACGTCACTGCACCCGTTTACTAAGAAATTTTGGAGCACTTCATGCTTCCTTCTGCTGACCAGCTTTTTGAAGATGCTGATTTCATTTTCCAGCAGGATTTGGCACCTGCCCACACTGCCAAAAGCACCAAAAGTTGGTTAAATGACCATGGTGTTGGTGTGCTTGACTGGCCAGCAAACTCACCAGACCTGAACCCCATAGAGAATCTATGGGGTATTGTCAAGAGGAAAATGAGAAACAAGAGACCAAAAAATGCAGATGAGCTGAAGGCCACTGTCAAAGAAACCTGGGCTTCCATACCACCTCAGCAGTGCCACAAACTGATCACCTCCATGCCACGCCGAATTGAGGCAGTAATTAAAGCAAAAGGAGCCCCTACCAAGTATTGAGTACATGTACAGTAAATGAACATACTTTCCAGAAGGCCAACAATTCACTAAAAATGTTTTTTTTTTATTGGTCTTATGAAGTATTCTAATTTGTTGATATAGTGAATTGGTGGGTTTTTGTTAAATGTGAGCCAAAATCATCACAATTAAAAGAACCAAAGACTTAAACTACTTCAGTCTGTGTGCACTGAATTTATTTAATACACGAGTTTCACAATTTGAGTTGAATTACTGAAATAAATGAACTTTTCCACGACATTCTAATTTATTGAGATGCACCTGTACTACTGTTCAAAAGACTGGGATCAGTATTTCTTTTCCTTTTTTGTTTGTTGTGTTTTGCTTTGAAAGGAACAAAAACTTTTTTTAATCAAGGATGCATTGAATTGATCAAAAGTAACAGTAAAGACTTTTACGTTGCTACAAAAAGATTTCTATTTCAAGTAAATGCTGTTCTTTTGAACTTTATATTAATCAAAGAATCCTGAAAAAAATGTATCAGTTTCCACAAAAAAAAACAATAAGTAGCACGACCGTTTTCAACAACAATAATAATAGGAGCAAAACAGCATATTGGAATTATTTTAAATTGAATTGTAATAATATTTCACAATCATATTACTCATATTACTGTACTGTGATAAGTATGAGACGTCTTTCAAAAACATAAAAAAGAACTTTTAAACAGTAGTGTAATATTTTAAGAATTTTAGAGCAATTGTTTCCAAATTAGGAAACTGAGAAAGAACATTTACAAAAATCTGCTGAAGATCATGTCTTTAACAAAATCAGCCACATAAGAAGAAACAAAAACCAATCTGAAATAGAACTGTGATATTACATAACAAATATTGTTAATCTTCCCTTTTAAAACTCCCATTCAGTGAGAAGAATGTTTTGAACTTGGGCACAAATTTACAGATCGTATTTGAGAAGATGACTGGTGAGAAAAAAGACCAGCTTTGATGTTGTTCAGTACTGAGAATGCTTCCGACATTATCTGTTAGACTCAACTCTTTTGTGTCATTAGATGAGACGCAATCGAATGTGTGTGAACCAAGCAAGTTCAAGATTAGGGAAACTAGGGGGGCTGAACTACAGTAGAAATGCTTCAGTCTAAATATGGACCAACAGCCGCTAACTGTGGGCAACTGAGTGCTAGCTGTCAAGCCCTGTCATAGATCTTAAGACTGACATTCATGTTATCATGACCAGTACCATGTTGCTAAAAAAAAAAGCTAGTAGGTCTAACTTAAACATGTTACAAGTGTAAAGACACTAGTTATCAGATCTTCTTTCCCTGCTTCCTTCTCTCTCTCACCAAAATTAAACGTGGCCAGCGCCAGCCCAGAGAATGTGTGGAAGAGATGAACAACTGTTGCAGATTGATGAAATAAAAACCACCGGTACACCAGTGCAAAGGGATAACCTACAGGGAAAACAGAGAGAAACAGATTAGGCATATGATGTGATGCAATTGTACGGTCAAATTAACACACATTATGGCACATAACAGTTGTCTTTTGAGGGTGCAACACAGTAGAGAAAGCTTTGACAGAGCACTTGACAGATAGGAATGTGTAAGGTCTGTTTTGAGGGTGTGGTCAGATAAAAGTCAAACTAGAATATATATATATATTTATATATTTATATATATATATATATATATATAAAAAGATTTCTGAAAGCACAACTGAACACACCTCTGAAATTCTCAATGGATGCCTACAGCAGTGTGATCTTAAGCAAAGAATTAGGGATGTACCAATAGTAAAATTATGGATGACACTGACAAGTTGATGATTATTCCCATCTTATGACCATTAACTGACCGATATTAAGATTCTATGATATTTTACAACAAACACTAGAAATAAAATTAATGCGGTTTAACTAATAAAAAACTCTGCTTTAAGTGAGCATGTAAAAATATATTGTGCAACCCTGGTCTGTTTTTCAGTGTTCTCTGATGCCTTTTAACTTTAGTGTGTAGTAAGTCCTCATTCTCTGACGCATAAGTTCTGCATTTCATTTTTTCCATACATGCATGAATAAATATTTAAACAATTCAGGGTTTTATTCACTACAGATTTACAATAGAAATTGACTCATGCATCAAAGGCATCAAGCAAAAAAGCCTTGGAAAATCTGCAACAAGTTTAGTAGGCATCATTCTGAGGCTACATAGATCCATATTGTTAAAACTTAATTGACACTTTATTCATTACAGGCGCATTAAAGACAGCAATGTAACAGTCTTTGAGCTGAAATCATGCAAATGATCAAACAGGCGCTATTATCCAGGTTCAGCTGCCTCATATTTCATTCATCTGGTTGAAGTGGTTAAGCAGTTCACTGCAATGCACCTGGCCAAAGTACAGAGAACCCTGCTATCTGCTCTCACACCTCTATTATCAACGTGTAACCTGATACCTAGAAACCCAAATTCATTTGCATTGAAAGGTTACAACTAACTGTAGGTCAAACATCTAAAATTCAGTAGTAAAATAAAAAGAGCTGTCAGACTAAGGGCTAACGAGTCTGAAAGTACTTTTAGGCAGAACATTCACGGCAGTTGTGTGCAGTTAACCATTAAATCTCGCCTGACATGTAACTTAGGTCACCCTTGTCGACCTTTGATTTTGGCTAGAGTCGGTGTGAATGGAGAGAGTTGGTGTTGGTTCCGTGTTGTTAGTGTTGCTGAGAGCATGGTGGACAGCTGTGTGACTTGAGCACACTTCTAGTGCAACTACACAACCACATAACTGTCCACGTTTTTAATGACTCCTAACGACACTCATTACAAACTCTCACCAGAGCCTAAAAGATCTCACATGTGCGCCGTTCACTTACCTAATAAGATTGACAACATCAATCGAACCGCCGGTTCGGGTGAACCTAAAGATTCAGCTAATTTCTCCATGAAGGGAGCCGCCATCTTTAGTGTGGGCGGAAGTAGCTGCGGTTGTGTTTCCGCGAGAGTGTGGAGCTCGTGAGATCTCCACGCACTCCTTAACTCCGTCCTGCTACTCCTGCTACTCCTCCTCTCGCCACCTCTCACACCATTCACAGTCAACCGCGCTCTCGGCCTTTACTTTCAGCTTTTGCAAACGCCTTGCGCAATATTTGTGGCATTTCAGTTCAAAGCACTAAAATGACCCGCGAAATGAGGATGCAATGGTTCATTCAGAATAATTGAAACATTATTGGTCCGTAAGTCTGGGTTTCGATAAAATAAAACAAATAAAAACAGCAAATGTAACGAATGACACATGTAATAAACTGAAGTTCTGATTATTGTTCATTTTGACAATGAAGATTGTCTAGATACAAATGCTGAAGCCGCGTCACAATACTGCCCTCTAGTGTTTCTCAACGCAAACGGGAATCATAATACTGTACAGTTTTGACAAACGTGTTCATAAAACACCCCTCTGCACTAATCCCCTGTTGCACATTGTCTGTGTGCTTGTTTCGTTTCCTGCTCAAAGTTTTGCGTTTCTCAAAGTTTCATTTTAAGCGTCTAAAAATAAGGAATGCCTTCAAAGTCTCTACTAAGTAGGCTATATATTACTACGTTATTGTTATCATTTACTTTCATGTGTCTCGGTATTTATTTATTATTTATAAGTGTTTTGTATGCATGTAATAAAACACTAAAATCGTATTAAATGTAACAAATTATTATGTTTATGGATCTACTAGACTATTATTATACTAATGTCATTAATATGAGGCTGCCGCAGATTTTGTGGATCAACATCTGATTATACCTAATAATAAAACCATCATACTCAGCTTTGTCATTCTGGGTTTACTATTTACACACACCATCTTCAATCTCTTTTTATACTGAGAAAAGGTGGGCTTCCTTTTAAAGAAAACCTTCTGGACAAATAGTAAAAGAGCAAATTTCCATCCTGGCATCATTAACGAAACGCCTTCTCTACTTTCGACAGGCATATCGATTATGGTGACTACATAATTTGAGTCAAAATAAATGATAAACAAATGCAAAAGACTGGTATCTGAATTGAAATTACTATTTAATTTATAAATGTTGGTGAATTTCATGCAATATTCTTCTTTATATGTCTTAAAAATAATGGAAAATATCTTTATATATTTCACATGGCGAAAAGCATTGTGGGTATGTAAATTTAGTCCCACCTCCAAGACCTTCTATGCCCAAGTATGTCGCCCTCCACCGGACTCTGCTAAATATGGTAGATTTGTTTCTGCTACTTCACTTGGCTGTTAAAAAGTTATAGATTGTAAGTGCAATTATGAGACAAAAATGATTTTAAAATATTCAGAATTGCCCGCACTCCGTTAATATGCGTCAGTCCATGTGAATATGATTCTCTTTAATTTGTGCTGAACACACCCCAGTATATTACAGAAAGCAGATGAATATATATTTTTATCACTTTTAAAATTGTACAAATACAGGCAGTGGGCACTTCAGGATGAACATACAAGAAATAGATGAATAAATACAATTAAAAGATAGAAATAACCATAAAAAGTTAAATGACAACATGACAAAAGACATGTTTACAAATTTAGATAATAGAAAAAGTATAATGTCATAAGTGAAAAAAATAATAAAACATTTTCAAAACACAGCTGGGCATTATGTGATCTTTAGAAAATGAACAGATTTCTCCACTGTGATCAAAGGACATTAATTTTCGCAGGCGTGTTGTCTTGAGCCAATCGAAAGCGCCGGGGGCGGGGCTTATCAGCCAGCCTTATATAAACTCGAGCAGACCGTGTCTCCTCGCTGTCTCTTCGTCCGGAGGATATCGCTTTTTCATACAACTAGAATTTTCTGGTGAAAGCAACATTTTGCAGTCATGACTAGCAGGAAGTTTTTCGTCGGTGGCAACTGGAAACTGAACGGCGATAAAAAGAGCATCGAAGAGCTCGCCAATACATTAAATAACGCCAAACTCAACCCAGACACCGGTGCGTATTTCATTCAGTTTCCTCTTCACTAGACACCATCACATGCCGCTGCAAACACAGGCCTTTTAGGGGTTGTGCAACTCACTGCATTGACCCTGAGATGACATTAACGCGGGAATTTTGACAGATCGCATCGCATTTAAGCTCATCATCTAAGGCTCTTTCTCGTTGTATTTATCAGCTGAGTTTTCTACAATCAATCCGGAGCTTTTAGCCACCTGGATTAATCAGTAACCAGACAGAAGTGTCCTGCATAAATTGTCCTAAACCCTTTCTTTTATGAATGCAGAGTCGATATAAAGCACTATTCGCTTTATAACCGAGTCGACTGGCCGTCATGTTGTGTAATGAATGAATGATGCTCCTCATGCTCCTCATTCAAGGGTTAAAGCTTGAAATGGCTGTGTGATTTCCAGCACGTAGCCACAATGTGCATGTTCAAGGCTTGTCCAATCAAATGACGGGATGATCAATATGCTTGGTTTATCAACAAATCTGTGCTGTATTAGCTTATGCCATTTATTTAAAAAAAAATTAATATGAAAAAGAACGATATTAGCCACAGTAGGGCATTTTTGAGTGATTTTGCGTTCCGCGCTGTTTCCGCTCTTCACTGTCCGAGTACGGCTTACGGCTTTATTTGAGGCTCCAGACAGGGTTGATCTGTCAATCGCACAACAGTGGACTTTGAATTGGTAAAGTCCAAAAGTCACGCTGCTTGTGGCTGTCTGTTTCATTCATGTGCTGAAACCCGAGAGAAGCGCTTAACGTGCAAAGGTCACAGGTCAGACTGTCACATCTCGGACTAGCTTTTGCCTTTTTGCTTTACTTCATGGCCTCTGTAGTATGCTGTCATATAAATAACTTTTCCTTTGACCTTTTATCAAGGGGGATGAAGTGCCAGATATGTGTGCCCTTTACAGTGAGTTTAAATTAGTCTGACCCAAGATAATTTTACAGTATACATGCCACCTCCAGTTGTAATACAGCAGCACCTTAAAAGTTATATTAACTCTAATAAAAACTGACATATGAAATAATAGTCAGGCATGTTGTGTTTTTTTTTTATTTTTTTTTTAAATGGAGCAGCTTAGGGAAGTCGTGGCCTAAGGTTCGAGTCTCGTACTGGCAGGGATTGTAGGTGGGGGGAGTGTATGTACAGCGCGCTCTCCCACCTTCAATACCACGACTGAGGTGCCCTCGAGCAAGGCACCAAACCCCGGGCGCCGCAGGAAAAAAATGGCTGCCCACTTCTCCGAGACTCCAAGGATCACAGCTGGAGAACTGCAGAAAATAGTTGAGTGTTGGGGTCAGAAAGCCTAAAAAAAAAACAAGGTTGTTTGGGAGGGTTTCAAGAAAAAGCTAGAAAAGAAAACGCACTCATCCAAAAACAAACTCCAGCATATTTATTTGATAGACATGACTGGAACTTTAAACGGGACTGGGTTCAATGGTCAGATGAAACTAAAAAATTAACTTTTTACCAGCAAACACTCAAGATGGGTTTGGTGCACACAGGGATAAAAAAGTACCCATGTGTACAATGAAATATACTGCTGGATCTTTAATGTTGTGGGCCTATATTTCTGCCGGAGA
>NW_015555734.1:1575885-1607814 GCF_001515605.1 Sinocyclocheilus anshuiensis | reverse complement strand
TGTGTGTTCACTGCTGTGTGTGTGTGCACTTTGGATGGGATAAATGCAGAGCACTAATTCCAAGTATGGGTCACGATACTTGGCCTCACGTCACTTTAAAATCTTATTGAATCTTGTTTTGTTATCGTATTGTTCACACTTGAGGAGGTAAAGTTTTATTAAGTGGCCCAAACTGAGCAAAAATGTGCTGATGTTGTTTATATGGCCAAAATGTAAGATGAGTTCTGACAGCTTTTAATGTAAATGGATAAAAAATAAAAAATTGACTGTCCATGAAATCTTATAATTTGCCATGGTTGGATCTTCCAACAGGATAATGATCCACAAACATGAAAATCAAAACAAAAATGGGTCACTGAGAACAAAACCAAGCTTCAATGCAGAGCACTAATTCCAAGTATGGGTCACGATACTTGGCCTCACGTCACTTTAAAATCTTATTGAATCTTGTTTTGTTATCGTATTGTTCACACTTGAGGAGGTAAAGTTTTATTAAGTGGCCCAAACTGAGCAAAAATGTGCTGATGTTGTTTATATGGCCAAAATGTAAGATGAGTTCTGACAGCTTTTAATGTAAATCAAATTTTTATAACCGACTACTTGCATAGTGTATATACAGTTGTGCTCAAAATTATTCATACCCTTGGGAAATATGATCAAAGTAGGCTGTGAAAATAAATCCGCATCGTTTATCCACTTGATCTTTCATTCAAAAAAAAATTTTATAGCTGAAGACTCAGAGCTGTTCTCTTGGCAAAAGGAGGTTGCAAAAAGTATTGGATAAAAGGGTATGATTAATTGTGACCAAGATGTATTAGAGAAAAACATTTGTTTCATAATGAGATTTCTCTCTCATTTTAAATTCTTATTCTCCAATGAAAGGTTAGATCTTAGTAAATTTTTAAAATAAAATATCTAAAGGATTGATGATACAGATTAATTTTCACAGCCGCCTTTGATCATATTTACCAAGGGTATGAATAGAGCACAACTGTACATATCAGCTGTAACTTAATATTCCCCAATATTATGTCTTAGTAAGATGATATTTAAATGCTTAATTTTATGATCGAATCTGTTTTTTTTGTTTTTACTTTGGGGGCAAAGCATATAATTCAATGCAATACAATGATGATTGGAAGATGAACAAATTAATGTTATTCAAAAGCCTGTTCGGATTCAGATTTGATACATTTTAACATAATTTTTGCTTCAGTCCATTAAATGTTCATCTTGAAATGTCTGTAACAAATAAAAGTTATTGTTTGTTACTTTATAAAATCAGGAAGACACATGCAACAGACCTTTTACTTGCTTACTAAAAAAAGTCTGAACGATCAGTCAGACAACAGAAGGCATGTAAAAAAAATTTCAGCAAATTGTTTGTTTAGGTTTTAGAAATGTATCAAATATGATACAGTAGGCTGTAGGGATAAGAAAAAAGAATACTTGTCTCAACTTTGCTTTCGATAGTTTGCTTTTAGAAGAAACTTTTTTTTTTTTTTTTTTTTAATTAAAAAAAGGAACTTTTAATATTCTATCTTCTATCTATCTTGTGATGTTCTTAATCAAGATGTCCTATCAGCAATCTGAATGGTTAAATATCTTCTATTTGTTCGTGACTTTGCTTTGGTGGTCTGTCATGTTAAAGAAAAACTGCAGTGACTGCAATTCACAGTGATCTTTCCAGTGGTGGTTTAACATGTTTGTTTATTTTGTTTCACAGAGGTTGTGTGTGGCGCTCCATCCATCTACCTCGACTATGCCAGGTCCAAGCTGAATCCTAACATTGATGTGGCTGCACAGAACTGCTACAAGGTTGCAAAGGGAGCCTTCACTGGAGAGATCAGGTACATGTCCTCCAATTTACAGTTCACATAACATATGAACAAATAAGTCATGAAAATATAATCTTCAAATTATTCATGGTTTTGGTCCTTTTTTTTTTTTATTATTTTTTTTTTTTTTAAATGTATTTTGCTATTTGTACTCATAATTGTCACTATAAATGATTTGTCTTATTCTTTTAGCCCTGCGATGATTAAGGACTGTGGAGTAAAATGGGTTATTCTGGGACACTCTGAGAGACGCCATGTGTTTGGAGAGAGTGATGAGGTAACTCAGTGCTTTAACGCGTTATATGAAACCCAATTTTCATTATAGAATAAATCAGCAGCTGTGGTGGAGTGAATATAGTCATCCATGGTTTTTTCTGATGTTCATGAGCAATATTTATTATTTATTTATTTTACATATTTCATTATTTAACAAAATATTAAGTTAATTTAATTATGCTTTTGAGATGCATTAATTGTTTAAAGTGTATTTTATGTCAGTGTTGAGTCTGGAAAAACTACACTGAAACAATGAGTATATACTGCCCCCTAGTGTGTGTATTGATTTATATCCGTTGTACTGTTTACTGTTACTTTCTGGCTAAAACCAAAATTTTCAGACACATTACCTGTGGTATTAGTAAAAGCTCATTTGGTCTTGTTTGAAGTATCTCACACCTTCCTTCCATTTACAAAAAAATATTTTCCTTTAAAAGGGCTTCCTTTTAATTTCCTTTTAGATTAGTTAAAAACTATAAACACTGTTTTTGGGTTCACAATAATCGCCCCCCCTTGGTGAACCACTGACATTTATAAACATTTCAAAACTGTTATGATGTAACAATGCATAATTTATCATGTGACTTTAGCTGTTGGCTGATTTGCAAAGGTTTCAAAGCTTCAGAAAGCAGTGCTTCCAGAGCACCCATCACTGTTTTATACAGACAATAAATATTGGAATTCAGTATGCATAAATGCACATTTGATAGTTGCTTAACTTCTTAAAACAAAGTTGTTGTTGTTTTTCTTTAACAAAAATAAAGGGGTTTCCTTTTAAAGGAAACCTGCTGGACAAATACTAAAAGAGACAATTTCCAATTAACCCTTGTCTAGTGAATCCTGCCCATCACTTTAAGTGAGTATCTCACTCATGGTGACTGAAACAGACCTAAGGTGAATGAAAGTTAAACATGAAATGCATTATAATGCAAATGTAAACACGCCCCCAGTGATGGCATTTAACGGTATCACAATCAATGATAATCAGTCACCATTTCTCTTAATAAATCATATGCATTCTCTGATCTTACTCTTTGGTTTAATTTCTCCTGATAGCTGATTGGACAGAAGGTCGCTCATGCTCTTGAGAACGGTTTGGGCGTGATCGCCTGCATCGGTGAGAAGCTGGATGAGAGGGAGGCCGGAATCACGGAGAAAGTTGTTTTTTCACAGACCAAGTTCATCGCAGGTATCTTTCAATTTAGTGAAGCATATATGTTATAATAAAACATTCCTTGTATTTGATAGAAGACCATATCATTTCTTTTAGATAACGTGAAGGACTGGAGCAAAGTGGTCCTTGCTTATGAGCCTGTGTGGGCCATCGGCACTGGAAAAACTGCGTCACCCCAGCAGGTACAGACAAGCCATTTGAGCTGGAGCACAGAGATTTAAAACTTGTTCCCAGAATTCATTTACCTCAGTGACTCAGTCTCTCTCTGCTGTTCTTACAGGCTCAGGAGGTGCATGACAAGCTCAGACAGTGGTTGAAGGCCAATGTCTCAGAGGCTGTCGCCAACTCCATCAGGATCATTTATGGAGGTTAGTCTTTTTAAAACTCTATGATTTGCACTCTAAACTGCTGATTAAAAAAAAATAATTTCACGATGCAAGTGTTGTGTGTTAGTCTAAGCACTGGTAAGCCAGTGGTTACTTTATGGCTGCTTTGGGAAGATTTATTGTTCATGCTTGACTATTGGCAACTGTATGTTTATATAAAAACATAATGTAGGGATTTATTATAGTCATATAACACAACTACATAAACACATCAAACTATGTGTTCAGTACTCGGGCAAGTCAAAAGCGTGTAGTAACAACATTGAGGTGCTTAGAATTAAAATGGTCACTATTTACATAAATGTCTGTCATATGTTTGATTATTACAAATCACTTAATTTAATATATGTTAAATTTTGCTGTTTTGTTTGATTTTTAATCAAGCTTTAAAGGGATCATCCTTTAAAGGAAATCTACTGGACAAATACTAAGAGCAAATTTCCAGTTAGTTCTTGTGCAGTGAACCTCTCCCATCATTTTCAGCGAGCGTCTCACTCATGGTGACTAAGAAAAAAACGTATATTAACATTTTAACCACTTGAAGACTGTGAAAGTGATGTAAAAGGCATTATGGGTATATCTGCCAGTTTTTTCACCCCTGGTCTACTAGCCATACTATCCCAAGACGGCATAATTTAGGATAATAACAATATATGAATGTGGTACACAGAGCAGTTTAAAAGGTTAATCGCGGTTTCTATATGAATCTTTCTGTTCTTTAACAGTCATAAAGGGGTTTCCTTTTAAAGGAAACCTACTGGACAAATACTAAGAGACAATTTCTAACTAGCAATTGTTCATGTCAACATCTGACTTTGAGTGAGTATGTCATTGGTGGTGACTGAAACAATGACCTTAACCGTGAAAGGCATTATGGGTATGCAAATGAGGCATCTAATTTGGGTGGTGCTATGCATTCATAACACACATTCCAACATGATACCAGTGTAGTTTATCGCTATAAACAACTGGTGAAGCTGCTTACGTTAGGGCTCTTAGGAAAGAATTTGCTTGACTTTTCAGAAGATTTAGAGACATTTTCCAAGCAACAACAAATCCAAATATCATCAACAATACAAATATCTGATTTGTGCTGCTCTTTATTTTTTATATATAGAATCTTTGGTCAAAATGTCGCTCTGTTTGTGGTCCACCATTTCAGGATCTGTCACTGGAGGGACCTGCAAGGAACTTGCTTCTCAGAAAGATGTGGACGGCTTCCTGGTGGGCGGCGCTTCCTTGAAACCAGAGTTTATCGACATTATTAATGCAAAAGCATAAAGAGATGAAGCCATCATCTACCTAAACCCTAAGGCTTAGGTCTGCTCCCAAATCCTGCTCTTCTTTAGAAAGTGTTATTGTGGTTTTGTTTCATTTTTGTATTATTATAAAGGGACAGATAGACACATACTGAACACTCAAAAAGGTTTTATTCCACTGAAACACGTGCAACCGAGTGTGTTACTAGCCCTACTAGTGTAGTGAACTACAGGACTGTAATAAGAACCATCATGGGGCTTAGAGCCCATGCCTTTGCTTGAATAATGTTTACCAACATTCTTGTGTAATGTCAAAAATCTAGGATAAAGTCAATCAACCTCGGAGTCTTTTGAATTCAAGTGAAACTACTTTCCATGAATGTGGTTGTCCTGATGTTTTCCTGTCCCTCAAAGAGAGTTTCTCTGAGGGGCCTATCCTGAAGGTACTCGTATGTAATAGCCAATGCCATTTGGTATAAAGGGTAAGACAGAAATATTCTAATAAATGTTTCAGAAGTGTAGACCTAATTTTGCTGTTGTCTCAAGTTATTGTGCTTCTGCATAATTTACTTTCTGTAACTACACAAACAAAACATTAATTTTTAAAGAAGTCTCCTATGCTCAACAAATCTGCATTTATTTGATCAAATACCATTATTTTCCTATTATTACAACTTGAAGTAACTGCTTTCCATTTCAAAATATATTATACACTATAATTTATGACGGCTGAATTTTCAGCAGCCGCTACGCCAGTGTCACATGATCCTTCAGGAATAAAAAAAATCCTTCTCAAAATTAAAACATTTAAATCTTACTCGTATGTAATAGCCAATGCCATTTGGTATAAAGGGTAAGACAGAAATATTCTAATAAATGTTTCAGAAGTGTAGACCTAATTTTGCTGTTGTCTCAAGTTATTGTGCTTCTGCATAATTTACTTTTTGTAACTACACAAACAAAACATTAATTTTTAAAGAAGTCTCCTATGCTCAACAAATCTGCATTTATTTGATCAAATACCATTATTTTCCTATTATTACAACTTGAAGTAACTGCTTTCCATTTCAAAATATATTATACACTATAATTTATGACGGCTGAATTTTCAGCAGCCGCTACTCCAGTGTCACATGATCCGTCAGGAATAAAAAAATCCTTCTCAAAATTAAAACATTTAAATCTTGACCCACTTTGAACAGTAGCGTAATCTAAACGGCAGGAATCACTTTGTCATATATGAAACTTTACATGAAATTGCCTACAGATTATTATTAGGTTCTAAAGTAGCCTACTTCAAAGAATCTTATTTCCTGTATTAATATTCATGCATTCACGCATTATAATGCGCAAGTTACAGTGAGATTGGAATCGGTGAAAAATCTCGAGTTTGTAAAACACAAATGTTAAATTCTATATATATAAGCTAACAAATAAAATAAGTAGAGCTAGGAGCACACTTTATATATAAACCTCTGTAACTCTTCATATCTGGCAGATTAATAGTTTCAACTACTATAAAAAAAAAAAACTTTATTTTTCTCTCAAGTAGGTACATTAACTACAGGACTGTAATAAGAACCATCATGGGGCTTAGAGCCCATGCCTTTGCTTGAATAATGTTTACCAACATTCTTGTGTAATGTCAAAAATCTAGGATAAAGTCAATCAACCTCGGAGTCTTTTGAATTCAAGTGAAACTACTTTCCATGAATGTGGTTGTCCTGATGTTTTCCTGTCCCTCAAAGAGAGTTTCTCTGAGGGGCCTATCCTGAAGGTACTCGTATGTAATAGCCAATGCCATTTGGTATAAAGGGTAAGACAGAAATATTCTAATAAATGTTTCAGAAGTGTAGACCTAATTTTGCTGTTGTCTCAAGTTATTGTGCTTCTGCATAATTTACTTTTTGTAACTACACAAACAAAACATTAATTTTTAAAGAAGTCTCCTATGCTCAACAAATCTGCATTTATTTGATCAAATACCATTATTTTCCTATTATTACAACTTGAAGTAACTGCTTTCCATTTCAAAATATATTATACACTATAATTTATGACGGCTGAATTTTCAGCAGCCGCTACGCCAGTGTCACATGATCCTTCAGGAATAAAAAAAATCCTTCTCAAAATTAAAACATTTAAATCTTGACCCACTTTGAACAGTAGCGTAATCTAAACGGCAGGAATCACTTTGTCATATATGAAACTTTACATGAAATTGCCTACAGATTATTATTAGGTTCTAAAGTAGCCTACTTCAAAGAATCTTATTTCCTGTATTAATATTCATGCATTCACGCATTATAATGCGCAAGTTACAGTGAGATTGGAATCGGTGAAAAATCTCGAGTTTGTAAAACACAAAAATGTTAAATTCTATATATATAAGCTAATAAATAAAATAAGAAGTAGAGCTAGGAGCACACTTTATATATAAACCTCTGTAACTCTTCATATTTGGCAGATTAATAGTTTCAACTACTATAAAAAAAAAAAAACTTTATTTTTCTCTCAAGTAGGTACATTATGTACAGATCAGCATCTACAAATGGCAGTATTTTCTTTGTGAACTCCACTGTATAATAACACGTGGAGCGCTAGCTAGGGCAGAGACATTAGTTCTTTCAGAGATGGAGCTGTAAAAGAAGAAACAAATGCAAGTACAGTCCTATCAAAATACTTACTGCCAAGCACTGACTACATGTATACTAATCACAACATTGCATTACAGAACATAATGGAGGAAAGAAGAGGGAGACAAGAGAAACATGCAGAAAGAACAGATTGCTGAATAAAAAAAATTAAAGATTAGACAAAGCAAAAAAAAACAAAAAAAAAAAATCAATGGATAAAGTTTAAATGTAAGAACACTTGGAGGCAAATCTAAACAAACAATATGAACGGTGGGAAGAAAGCAAAGAGCTGATGCAAAGGAAAGAAGTTAAAGAAATTAGATGTGCAAGGGGAGAGGCAACATTTGAAGAGAGGGACGAGACTGTTAGTAATACTGCTGTTAAAATAATATGCATCAACTACAACAGCAAGGGCTAAAAATACATTTTGTGAAAGAAAAATTAACAGTGGCATCATTTGAGACAATCAACATTGCTTTGGACAATCCTTAAGTAATAGGCATCATGGGCAGCCAATCAACATAACCATTAGAAAATGCAGTGAGCTTTGAAGACCTGAGAGGAGTTACTGTAAGGATTTATCTAACCTGCTGCTTGGACATCTAGAGTTTACATGAGTAGAACATTTCTGATCATCTGTATGTCCAGGTATGTCCAATATGCAATTCTACAGCTTATATTAAACCCCAAAGTTAGACATCAGAAACCTCAAGTCCATAAACAAAACACCAAACAATACAGTAGCAAACTGTAATAAAAAAAAAAAAGGAAAGAAAAAAAAACAACCAACACATTAATATAGTTAGAGGAAAAAAAGCAACGTTAAGACAAAAGACACACCTGAACATACAGCAGCAATTCTACTAAACACTATATGGAGCAATTCCTAAAATAAAACCCATACATCATCTTCAGACTGACAAGGTGGTTTTGTCATGTTTCATAAAGATTTTGTGATTGGCATCAAGAAAAACATTGCAAATTGAAATCACCAGGCTCTCCTCAAAATGACAAATGCATCAGACAACAGGCACAATGAAGAATCTGAATTGGCTGATGTCTGGATGTCTCGATGCCCAATTTCCAGTGTGCCTCTGGATTAGTTTTGCCCTCATCTTTTAATCTCTTGCTTTGCTCCGAATATGCATGACTGCAAGAGAGAGAGAATCTGGTAATGAAGGAATGCAGGAGGAGAGAGGAGAACAAGGGGTGGGAGGGGTTGAAGGTTGAGGAGAGGAGAGCAAAGTCAGTGTGGTAACCAGTAGCATCAGCAAGGAATTAATTTACAATATATAACCAAATACAAGATGAAGCTCTAAGGTCAACAAAATGAGCTAAAAAAAATTGATTACCACAATTTCCCAACTTCGATACATTGCAGTCATTCAGTAATTATTTTACTAAGTCATATCAGTTAAGACAAGTTGCAAATGAAAGGAATCATTATCTTGGTGCTTGTGCTTAAGCCAAATCTTTCTCTTATTGTTGGATACTTTTGTGCGAAAGTAAATTTGTACAGGTATGAGAGCAAGAAAAGCTGAATTGGGAAATGTGGAAGATGATAAACAAAGCTAAGATGACTTAAAGTAAATAAATATGATAAAAATTACTTGGGAATATTAAGCAATGGTCAACAAGGGAAAGATTTGGCATATTATCAATCCATGAATCCCTGACTTCATGAGTGTGGATTGGATGTTTTACTTCCTAACATGTAATTTATTTAATGTCTAGGGGAACAAGAAATTTTAGAATAATTTTAACATGAAAATTTCAGTTATTTGCACTAAACCGCTCATCAGTGTGAACATGCTCGCCACCCAAAATATTATATTTAAACTTTTAAAACTGCCAGCAAAATAACGGTATAGCTCAAAATGACACTTACCATTGTACAAACAAACAAAATGAATTATGAAATCAAAGTAACTATGGAGAAAGAAAGAAATTTCACTTTGCACATTATCTACATGAGCACATATGTACAGATTTCTCCAATGAGGTGTTAGGGGTGCTTTCTGCTTATAGTGGCCCTGAGCACATCTTGCCAAAGCACACATATTTCAGACCCAAGCCTTATCCATGCTAGATCTTAATAACATTAAATAAACCTGATTATGTCAACTGCAAATGCTGCTGCACATTCTCCTCGTTCATTTACAATGAAATTGATGTACGAGTGTCAACTCCAATTTTAAAGCAGTCCATTATAAATCAAGGTGCATTAGATGAACTTTGTAATACTTTGAATTGGTACAACTTTTTTACTACAATGCTTCAATCATTGGCTAGATTAAGACCATGATACCATATCAATCTCTGAGATTTACTACTGTATCACAGTAATATCCATGTAAAATGAGCAGATCCTTTTGATTTTTGTATGGATTTTGGTGTCAATCTTGCAGATAAGGGGTGCAACAGGGTTCAGTATTAGGCCCATTTTAAAATGAGAAATGATAAATGATAAATTCACAACCTGCCAGAAGGGTTAACAGATACCAAGCCAAGCATGTTGTTCAACAATGGTAACACCTCAACCCAAGCTGAATGAAGATCCACCACACTTTTCAAAGCATCAAGTCCTTCTTACCAGCCATTACCAGTAGACGTGTCCAAAGCTTAAGGAGCCATACAAACCCATGTGTTTCCAAACCCCAGCCAGACAGTGGATGCCCTTGCAGGAGTGAGGTGACTAGTAAAGATCCCCATCTGGAGAGAATACAAGAGACAGCCTCCAACTTGCTGTGAAGAAAAACTGAGCTTGCTTTCATTCCAAATGACTTTTTCTTCGCCGACTGACTGCATGTTAGGCGTGGGAAACTTCTATGCTGGGCGATGCTTTGTAGAGGACTTCGCTCTTCAGAGGCCGGTGGTCAAACCTATTGGTGAATGAATTCCGTAAGTGGACTTGGATGACTTTTAAAACGGTTGGCCCTATTCAGATCACAGCTGGGGTATAAGTGAAAGAGAAGATTGAGTCACTGAGCTGTGCTTCCTGGGTGTCGAGGAACGATTAGGAGGGTATGTATAACTAATGAAGGCGAGCTTCTTGACTGTTGATGATGTGCAGGTGAGGGAGAAGAGACTGTGTGGGAAGGGGGTGGAACTTATGATGCAAAACAGGGCCTAATCTGCATTTCTTCAGGTGGTTGTCTTGTTATAGCTCAGTCCAAATATTACATGCTATCAGCATTAGGATCTTAAAGATGAAGGGAGCCGGGAGATCTAACAGAACACCTCCACCAGTGACTCACTGAAGACATCTCAGGCAAAGAGAAAGATAGGGAATACAAACCATCCTCTTCTTGCTTGAAGGATTGCACTATAGCTCACTTGGTTTTAAAGTCCATTAATGATGACCAAAACCTTGCAGAAGGAGCCTTCATACAGACTTGAGCTGGTATGCTGTTGGTGGAAACTGGCTCACAATATATTCTGGATTAACCATGATGTTTCAGGTCTTGAGCTTTGCGGCTGTTTGCTTGAGAGGAGAGAAACATGAGAACACACAACACTGTTAGCTTAAATGCTTTTTTGAGCTCTGTGATGTGGGACCTGACATGACCTGCTGACCCTACCCCATCAGATCTTTGCCTTTTTTCCTATTGGTGTAAGGGATAGTGTGCAAGTAAATTGATTGCCTGATACTTCACTAAATGGGCTGTGTGAATAGGTTATACTGGGTCTTGAATATAGCACCTAAGTCCCTGTGTGTGGATGTGTCATCCGTCAGAAAGTCCATCACTCTACAAGAGTTAAAAATTCTGAGATATCTTTCATAAATACGATCAGCACTAGACTCTGAGTGTGTCTATCTATGTAGATATCTGGTCCCTTATCTACAGTCTTTTTAAGCTCTATAAATGAAAATTCTCTGGTCACTCTCCACCCTTTCCCCATATTACGAGGTTGTAAGACTGGCTGAGCTGACTTTACAGTCTATTTTGCTTGGGTCAGAGGGAGTGAATATAACTCCAAGCCCTGTTAGAAATACTAAACATGAGTCTAAATCTGGGAAGGCCAAGCTGGACTGCACATACTCCACCGGCACAGAGGGCCTGAACCTGTAACAGAATGGAAAAAAAGAAAACTTTAGATTTCAATTATCAATAGCATAATTTTTGTAAGCAATCTGCCTGGCATCTGCACTCACGTTTTAATAATGGCCCTCAGCGCTAGATTTCTTTCACGCTCCACAAACTTATCAATAAGGTAAGCAGCCATACGTGGAGCATTCTGATAGAGTCTGAAGAACCGGTGGAAGTTTCCAAGTGCCCAGGCAGTACGGAGCTCAAGAGCATGAGCTACACACGGATCAGCACGGAGCTCAGGGGTCAGGTACACAAGCTCGGTCGTCAGGTCTAAGAAAAAATTAGCGAAGGCATTAAACACTTCATGAGAGATTAAGAAACAATGAAATGGACTGCAAAATAGTGAGAGTAAAAACTTGACTGTTCATTTAACAAAAAGGCGATGTTTACCTCCAGAATTCTTAGTAAAGATGTAGTAGATAAGTCTGTAGGAAGTGAATTCTCCCACGTTGTCCGATGGGCAGTCTTTATACAGCGCCTTCAGCTGGGTCTGGCACTGGTTGAACTCCTCGTGGTCACCCTGATAACAGTTGAAATGTTGGTTTAGTCCAAATGAAAGAAAAATGCCTTTTAATCGGAGCTAACTTTACATGCACATACCTTTTCCAGAGCAATGCGAGCATGTGTCTCATACACCTCCACAGTGAAGTCTGTACGCACACCTTGAACCTGAATGACAAGAATTCAAAATAAGACACTAAAAGATAAAAATGTGAAGCAGAAAAGTGGTACTACTAAGTGTTACTCACAGTGAGATCCTGTCGTATTGACTTCATTTGTTCACATGCGTACAAGTAATCCTGATTGGATTTCCAATGAGTTTGAACCGCAATCAGGGACTTTCGCAACACCTAAAACACAACAGAAGATTCAATACAAATCTTCTAATAAATCTGCTTAATTTACCAACTACATACACTTTTGAGTACAACCCACAAATAACACAAAGCATCCAGTGTTGACCACACAACTATAACCATTAAAGGGGTCCTATTATGCTCTTTTACAAAGTCTTGATTTTGTTTTGGGGGTGTACTAGAACATGCTCTCATGCTTGGTGGTTCAAAAAATTTATTATTTTTCACATAATTTACATTATTACAATACCTTTCTCCCCAGCCTGGCACAAACGGCTCAATTAGTTCCGGGTTTGATGAAGGCACGCCTTCCGAAAAACAAAATGTAACGTGATTGGTTAGCTGTCCCAGTGCTTTGTGATTGGCGAACAGCTTAGACGGTGTTTCAGTACTGCCACACCCCTTGCCAAAGCAACAAGTTCCATCTGCTCCGGTTAAGGATGGCATCAATATTGCCATATCAATTTAAGCCGGATTCAGACCCCAAGAATATTGAACAAGAGGATCACGAAGAACCTTCGCACGCACGGATATTGCAAGACATATTAGAGTGGTAACATTGTTGTTGTTTTTTTGGTTAAATCGCGTTTTAGATAGGATGTCAACAACCGCTTAAAAATAACTGCATTTACTAAGTACAGATAAGTGCATATGTATTATGTTTATTGTTCTTTAATTCTAACATTATAACATGTATTGCAGTGAAACTGTTATACAGTTTATTACAATTTATTTATATCATAGTCCAGTGTTTCCCACAGACTTGGACTCTCTATTTGTGGCGGCATATATATGCAAATTCATTCTCTGCCAGCAGGATGCGCTGTTGGAGTGGTAGAGATCGAGGTTTCCCTGGTAACGCTGTACACAAAGCAGCGCTCCGCTCACAAATGCTGCTTTATCAGACATTACATGCAAGATGAAATGAAAATGACATCAAAACTTTTCTGAAGACGGTCGGTTTCCTTCAGAAATATAGTGATATAAAAACATCCGCACTCAATGTATGGGAAACACTGTAGTCTCATAATTGAATGGTAAATTCTGCAGATTACATCGTTCTCCAGTATTGCACTGTCAGCAATTTATAAAAACGTTTTCATAATTGTAACATACATAATTACATACATAATTATTCAGGTGCATGTGTAATAACTTGCGAAACTTGACGCTTAGCAGCACTTTTTCGTCATCTTCTTGTCTGATGCACTCAACCAAGCGTTCTAACCAGACCTCGCCCCTCCCCACCCCGCAACCATTAGAATTTCGTAGGTGGGAATTATTTAAATGATATTCTAGTGGGCCGCTTTGTGACATCACAAAACCCGGAAAACAATGCTGTAGTCCAAACGAGCCGTTCGTTGTAGTTCTTGAAAAGCGATTAAAAAAAATGAAATATCTCCCTTTGGAGTCGACTTTGAGATTTGTAACTTTGTAGATCTTTTTTATGCCCAAACATACACACTGACTAAAATTCAAAAAGAGAAAAAGCATAATAGGACCCCTTTAAACAGATCTCTAAAATAAGCAACACTTTGAGAAACACTCACAGATACAGGTCTGACGGTTGCAGGGTCAGGGGCACAGGTCAGGCGCAGGTAGTTTTTGGTGATGTCCTGACAGGTGCCGACTATGGGGCATTCATCCCAACTCAGTCCCTCTTGGGTGCCATTGGGGAGGTCAAAAACATTGATGTTTAACACTAGGGGCTCAGTGCGTAGTTTAGTGTGGAAGCGTGCTGCACGGCTCTGCTTCTTCGCTTCACGATTTGGGTCATGAAAGTCAAGCCCTGCGTTACCACCTTTCCGCTTTTTACCAATACCGCTGGAGAGGTCTTCCATATTCCTGATGGAAGTCAGAAAAGAAGGTTAATTAGGCCACTAGAAATGTTTAAAAGGGGTCATGAATTGATAAATCAACCTTTACTTGAACTGACAGACATCACGATGTTGAGCCGGCATCGTGATCCCCCCCATACCCCCCGCAATCCGCCGCATCCCAATTCCGTGTTCGGAAAGGAAATTAAGTGTACTACAGAACCCCTAAACGGAATAAATAGCCTACGAGATGGGAGGATAAAAAAATATTTCAATACTTTCTCTCCCAATTATATCGTTGGGTAATTATACTGTACATAAATTGCGGGCATCAGGGAGCCGCTACTAATATGCAGGGCATTGAAACCGCTTTCGAATGCGCGCTCTCATTTTACTTTCACTTTCGAGATTTGCGATCACACAGACTCTATACTATGGATTTCAATGGTAGGTACTGCCGATACCACACATTTGACTAGATTAGATATTTGTCAGTGGTGCTCAGTATCTGCAAATCATTTGCCATTGTCCTATCAGTCATCTCTCCTTACTCTGTGTATGTGGTAAGTGAACTTTCATGTACTATAATGTAACAGTCTACCGCTAGCAAGCGGCTAACCATGTCCCATTAGTGTCTCCATAGAACGCGTTATTTGTTTTACATGCCTTTCTGCATACGGATTCACACTTCGGGCACACCCCCTAACCCCCGATGTCATCGTCCATCAAGATGTTTCACTGTAGACATCGTCCGATGCCAATTTAGTAGACATCGCCCAAACCTAATAAGAGGTCATCGTACTAAAAGAATACCCTGTAAGTTTCAGAACTGAAAACGTCCTTGTTACTGAAATAAAAGCTTTTATAGACATCAGGCCCAGCGAACGCCAGATCCTGGAATGTGCCTACCTATGACATAATAGATAGGTTAAACTCCGCCTCCACAGAAGAATATCAACGCCTAACTCTGTAGCCCCGCCCACTGATACGCACATGACAGTCAGGGGTTAAAGCAAAAAAATTAAATAATCTTTTGACTGAAAGTTTTTCCTCAGACAAACCCCCAATCCACAGCCATACCTGTCACACCCAGTTTAAGAGCAGTTTTTTCTTGTAATTAGGAGCGCTTGTCCTCCTAATTTAAAAAATGTAGGAGCACCTTCTGATCAATAATAAAAAATTCTGATCAAAAATTAGCCTTCCTAATATGAGGTGACATTTGACTCAAAGTGATTTACAGGGGCATTTTCTTTTTACCTTTGTAATGGCATCATTTTCATCTGTCAAATTCAAAAATGTATGTTTATAAGCTTTTTAACATTTCTATTTAAAACAATATAATAAGTAGAATAAGACAAATAAGTTACCAATCATATGAAATTAGTATTAGTTTCTTTACCCCTCATTTTTTTAAATTGACGGAAATCCGAAGACTCGCTACAATTAACGGAAATCCGTCGTAGCGACGGAGAACTTTAATCCCTGCATAGTAGGGAAATAACGTAAGTGGCGCTAAACTGAATCGAGCAACCAAGCAATACACATGCCATTGAAGATCGCAAAATATTGTGCAGTGCCTGGTTGTGGAAGAACAAATCGCTGCATAAGCTTCCTTCAGATTCAAATATTAGGAATGCGTGGTTGAACAGGAATGGCGCAGCACACGTATGAAAGTAAAAAATATTTGTACTGTGTCACTATTGCTTTGTTAGAGATCGCTTGACATGTCATGATTATGTGTACGTGTCTAACCAAAGTCACAGAAGGCTCCAACTATGAAGGATGTAGCTTGTCAAACAGACACACAGAAAGTTAGTTTACTATGCAAAACTATTATCCAATCATAGCAGTGGGCGTTTACTTCCAAGTCTTCAATGCGGCACGCCCATAAAAAAACAAGCATTTCTCGAGCCGGCCTCAAAACCAGGGTAGAAAATAACCTATTACTTATTGATTTTGATGTTTTTGAATGTAAAAACCACGCGAACGTCATAAGTGGACCTCAGACAACAGTATAAAATAATTTTTAAAAGCCAGTTCATGACCCCTTTAAAGTGGCTACACTGTCATACTGAGCAAAATGTGATGAAAACATTCCCTAAAGTTTGGTAATGCCATTTAATTTTGTTGTACAAACAATAATATCTCACCTCCGCCCTCTGTTTGCTTTGCCTCTTCCTCTGCCTCTCTCTCCTGCAGCTCCTCTACCTCGCTCCCTTTCTGCCCCACGGCCTCGGCCAGCCTTTTGTTGCCGCCGGGACAGTGGAAGTCGAAGATCACTTGACATGCTGCTGTCTGACTGAGAGCCAGAGTCACTAAAGGAGGAACATAATCACCTGTCAAATCCTACAGATCTCCAAATCCTTTCATATTTATACCGATGAATGAAAGTGATTGTATTAGATTATTAAGCAAGTTTGCAACCCTGTGAATTACCTGCGATGATGTCTACTCCGGTCCCTGTGTCGGCTGTGAGGTGACGGGGATCGTGATGAGGAGTGGGATGAGCTTGAAGAGGGGCTTCTTTGAGAAAAGACATTTCTGTAGTTACCCAACCTGGCCCCACCCCTGCCACGGGTGGCTCCACCTCTCCCAATAGCATTCTCCTGAGAACGCTGAGGAACCGGCTCCCAGCGAGACTGCTTTGGCTTCAAACTGATAAAGCAAGTGGTTGTTTAGTCCCAGTAGTTAATAGTTTGAAATAGCATATCTGAAGCTGAATGAACGAAGAATGCTGAACTGAACCAAGGGTAGAAAGTTACAGAACAGAGATGCAACCCACTCTGGCAGTGGTTCTCTGGTCCAGTCGATGGTGTAAGCAGAGCCATCCTGTAGTCTGGACTGCAGAAGGTCTTTCAGCACTTTTTCCGTACGGTCCTTATCCTCTTCAGATTCACAGGCTGTAAAGCAGCGCTGTACATACTCTTTCATGGCCTGTGGCCAGTCCTGAGGCCTACAAGATATATAAAATGGTTTTCAATGATTCAAAATTACAATTAAATATCACTTAGTTAATATGGGTGATACATTGCATTTAAATTAGCACAGCTCTAATGATTTACCTCAACTTAAAATATTACCCAGTATGCTTACCGAGTTTGGGCACTTCCTGTGGAAGTGGTAGAGGTTGCAGCAACAGACCCAGGCGATGGGTTTGTCGCAGTGGGGGAAGCCAATCCAGGGGCCTGTTCACCTGGAGTAAAGGTATGATTGGCCATGACGTATGGGCGTTTTTGTACATTAAATTTGACAGCACTGGATCCAGGAGCTTCTGTTAGGGAAGAAAGAGAACATTAGGAGGATATAATTAAAAGCACACGTTGCACTAGGGCTGGGAAAATAAATCGATGCATCACGAGTTGAGAAATGATTCAGCATTGATTCTGAGATTTTCCGAATACATCGCGATTCTTTCTCGAGTAGGTTCTGAGCTTAGTTTTGAACAGCAGAGGGCACTGCATGCTTTAGAAACAGCCATACTCTGCTTGTTTCCAAATCCTTACACACACTTGAACCTAAAATAATCAGTAAGAAAGTTCGAAAAGGTTTAAGCGAGTTACAAGGGTGTTCACAGTGGGCTGTGTTTACATTAATCTCACATCATAAAAGCATTCTGAGCAGAGGTGAAATTTTGACTCAACCGAACGCACAAGCGCTCTTCAGCGCTCTTCTTCATGAGCGTTTGAGTGTGCGGATAAAAACTAAATTAGAGCGCCATCTGCTGTTAAAATCTAAGCTCAGAATCGATTCCAGAGAGAATCGCGATGCATTAGGAATATCTCAATTGATCCACAAATCGATTCTGCATCGATCTATCTTCACAGCCCTACATTGCACACACATAAGCACAGAGACACGTACGTTTCATGCGTTGCCACAGCTGCTGGCCACCTTTGTTCATATTGCTATTGTTAGGTTTCTTAGCATCCACCCTGCCTGGGCCTCCGTACGGGCCCTGTCCTGGAGCCTGCTGCTGAGGGGGCTGATATGCTGGAGCTTGGTAACCCTGGTACCCTGGCCGAATGTGTCCTGAATTGTAGCCCTGCATCATAGGGTCAGTGGATGTAGGACTCTGAGGGGGTGGTTGAGGGGTTGCAGGAGGAGGGGGCTGGGAGGAATAGCTGGAGGACTGATCTTCCATCATAGGCATAGCAGGGGCCTGAAAAAGAGAGGGAGGGATAATCTGTGAATTACTTCAAACTTACAAAAATAGTTGATATACATGTCCAGCATGAATTCAGAATGATATATGGAGGTCTATACCTGTCCAGTGGGTGTAGTGGGTGTCTGGTAGCCTCCTTGAACACCATACTGTCCTGGAGGATATGGTCCTCCATACTGAAGGAAAATATATAAATATTGAAACAGCACAAAATAGGACAGCTGTAATGGTTGGGTTGAGTGGTACTAGCACAGTCATGAATTGCACAGTTTCTTTTCATATTCAGCTGCAGAGGTCTTATTAAAGGCTCTAATGTTATCCAGCCAAAAGCATTTGATTTCTTTTTTTTTGTCAATATTATTTTGTGAATATTAATAATACAGCAGACAGCACCAGATCTACCATGATACATTTCCAAGGCAAGGTGTATTTTGACACATATCTGAACACTGCTTTGGATTAGAGCATGTGCCAAAAGCATAAACACTCGTGCAAATGCTAAAATGTAGATGCATGTCAGACAGTTCCCTGTACTATCAAACAGCAAAAAGGCTATTATACTTGCATTTTATTCTAGTATCACTATCAATGTAACAAGACTATACATTTTAGGAAATATACTTCTAATTGTGACTGAGGTCTTAGGGCAAACATATATAGGCATATTCTGTAAGAATTTGAAGGAGTGCATTTATTTACCGGAGGCATGGGGTAGTAGTAGTTATACGGATATGGGTAACCAGCATACTGTTGTTGGTTCTGTTGATACCACTGTTGATAGTATTGCTGCTGTTGTTGCTGCACTGCAGAAGAGTCTGTTGCCTGATAAGGTCCGGCCTAACAGAAAACAGAACAGAATCAACCATTTACCCACACAAAATAGGCATAGACAAGTAATGCAACTAGAAACCACCTCTACTCATAAAAAACACTAACCTGTTGTGGGGTGCGATTGGTTGGTGAAGTTTTGGTAGAGTTCTGACTTTTACTAATGGAGGCTAGAGCCTGTCGGGCTTTTTCCCATTCTGGGTTCTCATGGACTTGCCCTTCTCCGCTTGAATTACTACCATACGGCCTGTGCATGACAAGGTAAATTTGACTTTACACAATATCTAGAACCTTCCTGTATATTTTACATACAAAATACAAAGAGTTCACATACAAATAAAACTGAATACATCAGCAACCAGTATATAACGTTATAATATTTGCACACTTTAAAATCTGCAAGTTAGTTTTATATTGAGTCACGCATATAGTTATTACGCATACCGTGCCTTGTTTAGATCATTAATGGCATAAAAGAGTGTTGGTTAAATACCATAACGGTAATATTACAACCTTGACTGGCTATCCGGTACTCAGGCCTTTGATAAACAAGCCAAACGTAGAAATGCAAGTCAAATTCCAACGTGGAATAACTTTTCAATGTAATTTGAACTAAAATATTAATGTTAACAGCGACGTCTTCAATCTAGGCTAAATTAAAAAAAAATATATCTAAATTTATTTTTTTTTATTATCAAAAGACGATATAATTCGCTGAATATCCACCAAGTTAAAGCAGATAGGCTAGCAAACGCTATGGACATTCACACCAACGTTTACATCATACATACTTGGTAAAGGTTTCCGTTCATAGAATGCAGTCGTTCAAGAGTCAAAGTTATGTAGCAGAAGATATATGGTATGATAAAAAGGATTTATAATCTTACCAGTTTGGTGTCGGGGCTTGCTGTGCCGCGTTCGCCGCCATTTTCCCAGAGCTAACGTTATTAGCTACTTGTTATCGCGTCCGAAAATTCTACGCAAATATGAGGAAAATAATAGTTCTAACGTTTAATATAGGATGCTTTGTAGGAAATCGCGTACAAAAGCTGCTTAACAATGGTTTATACCGAATACCTTAAATATACCAAGTTTCAGTTGACATTAAAAGTATACTGGAGCCCATATCAACTAGTTCGCCGAACTCAGCGTTTGAATGTCAACACCTCTAACAAAATGGCTGATGATGATGACACCGGAAATTCTGCCGCCTTCTCCTGCACACCAACTATACCAACAGCCTGAACCACATATCTATACTGGAGCATGCCACAAAGAAAAAATAGGCCTTTCTAGACATAAAAACAATCCAGATTAAATTGACATTGAGACCCAATTCTGATCAATCTGAAACATTTATAAAAAATATACATATATTTATTTTTATATTCAGCCCCGAAATGTATTCTAAGTACAATATACAACACAATAAAAACAGATTTAAAAAGGTCATTACAAAAACAAGTTTCATCGCTCACACAATAATATAGTTTCAATAAATAAAAACAAAAATAAATACAGAAATATACACAAGCACATCCATAATTATAATCGTAAAACTTCCCCTCAAAACTTTGATTTTCATAAGTATTATTGTAAACATTTTCCCTTTGATACTAACTTGAGAATCATTGTGTAGCAATTTATTGCTCCTTCATGCATCACCCTGGATGTCCTGTGTGCATCTCTTTCTGGGTCAGTCTGTTTTCACAGCTGTGTCACTGTATAATAAAGCCACTTAGCAGTATAGTGTTGTATACAACTGTATACTGTTTGTCTATTGACATTTTCTTTTCTTTATATTTTATTACTATATTGTTATTTATAATTTATTGTCTATTCCCTTTATTATTGTTGTTGTTTTTATTACCTTATGTCTGCACTATGTTTGTACTTTCTGTACTGGAAGCTCCTGGCACCAAGACGAATGCCTTGTGTGTGTAAACACACTTGACAATAAAGCTCTTTCTGATTCTGATTCTATATAATTGTATTACTGTATTGTAGCCCACTTTATTGTTTCTGGGTTTAACTTTTTCTTAGATTTGTTTGTTTATTTGTTTGCCGAAAGGACACGTAGGACGTTCATAAGGAATGGCACTATGTCTACAAAACTTCAGAGAAACGTACTGTCTCTGTGCTGGGTTGCTACCAGAAGCACAGGCTGGTTTCGCCAAGATAAGGACACGTCAGGCACGTAACACAGATACACTGTAGCGCTCCTTTCATTGGCCAAACTTTCCTTTATTTTGATTGGTTCCACTGACCAAGAGGACCCTTGAGTGACAGCACACTCTGGCCAATAGTAGCACTGTAAAAATATTTAAATGCCGTCTCCTCTCTCTCCTAAATAGCTAGATGCCATGTCAGTCTATTTTTATGATTTTCATTGGTCAGGCCCCAGAATAAGGCGGTACATTATTTGTTGTTGTTGTTAGTGGGAAAAGTGGACCAGTCGACATCTTCAACATAGAAGGCGACTTAAAATATATAAAGTGATTGAGTTTTGGAGGTCGACATCCTTACTGCGCTGATTCGGCCACCTGATATTCGTCCAAGCGGGGAAGACAGGCGTTGTATTTCACTGAATCCATCAGCACCCCATCCAAGGTATGTTTGGTGTTTACCACAACGACCAGTAAACCCAGTTCGCGACTGTGGGCAAGGTTAGTTTCATGCTGGAAACGAACGTGAATTTGTGGTGAATCAAAGGCTCAAACACCAACCCCGCGGTTACCCGCACTATTTCACTTTTGTTCCCTGATCGAGGATTTTGCAGCTCGCGGCCTTACGTCATCAGCAGTTGTTATGGGCGCAGCTATCTTACATTATCATGCACTTTCTGACGACAGCAGATTGTTATTGTTTATTATTAAAAGCTGGGTTTGTGGAAATTGTACAGTGAGTGTTCCCGGAGCGGGCAGTGCTGTGGAGGACATTGTTTTCGCATTGCAGCACTCCTTGTTGCAACTTCTCGTAGCAACATCATCATGAATCACAAGCCCGTTGGCTTCGCAACTGTTTCAGATACAGATAACAGTTAAAAATACTGTACTGTGGTATAGTGATGATATTACATAATAGTACGCTAGTGAATATTTGCCCTATTCACATACCATGGCATTTACACCAGTACTTGCGTGTAAAATGACAAAATAAACAAAGAAGAAAGAAATACACATACACTAATGCATGTTTGTGAGGAATATAGTGCAACTGCAGTGGTCTTCTGCTCAGTAAAACCTGCTATTTAGAGCACAGAAGAAGAAGAAGAAAAAAACACCTACAGGCCAGAGTAATTTTTGGCCCACGTGATCTGCTACAGTATGTAGAATTTCTGGAATGCTTTTGCACACTCAGCTGTTCCGATGCCAAAGTAAGTGGGAGTAAATGCAAAAAATGTCATATGACACATTTAATTTGTGTTCTAACGGGATGTGTGTTCATGTCTGTATTATGTAATGTTCCTCTGCAGGGCATGAGAGACTTTAGTGAATGGTTGGGTGAACATAAACAAAACATACAGGCACCGCAGCCGGTGTAGTGCCGAAATTTGCACCCTGCCAGATTATGCATCCCCTAGTATTGGTAGGTTTAGGAGTAGGTGTGGGGGAGGGGTTAGGATTAGGGGTGGGGCTGGGATTAGGCAATCAAGTAGCGCTTTTAATGAGGGGGTGCATAATCTGGCAGGGGTGCAGAATTCGGAACCAAGCGGCAACCTCCCGCTCTCTCTCGTGAAGCCAAGTGATTTAAACTGTAATTCATCAACTGGCCGCTAGAGGCTGGCTGCAAAAGGGAGTCAATCCCATAGACTCCCCATGTTAAAATGCCCAACTTTACAGCAGAAAAAAACGTTTACAGCCTGGTTCAAAAAATGATTTTGGTCTATATAGCTAATTTTGCCCTTGATGACAACTGTGAGGGGGGTGAATTTTTTTTATAAGTCATCCGTTTAAATTATATTAAGCCTTAAAGTTCTGCATAATTAAGGGCGTGGCCACTTGAGTGACAGGTGGATTGCTGCTGCTGTCACCACCGTCGAGCTAGGTGGGCGTGGCTTCAGCAACCTGCTCCCGCCTCTTTGCCTATTTTCGATTATCCGGGAGTGACGCGCTGCCAAGATGGCGACGGCCCGCTCCGTCCACTTTTGAGTTTCAAAAACGGTCTTCGGAAATGTACGGGTGACGTCACGGACACTACGTCCATGTTTTTATACAGTCTAAGGGCACAACACCGGTCTAGTTCCACCTTAATAAAAGATGTTGAAGCATTTTCCACAACCTTTAATAAAATGGCATTAAAGTCTGCGTGAACCGGAAGTTGCTGCCGACTTTATTTCAGTGAAGTGACATATTTCCAGCTGAAACGGAATACTGAGGAGAGGGCGTAGTTTTATTTTTGCGCTCTTCCTCTCAGTCTCTCTCTCATAGCAAACTAATGGTTGGATGGGTGTGTTTAAGGATGTTTTGCCCAAGCCGTCAAACTGACGTCATCAGAAAAGGAATGCCATTCCAGAGCGGAAGTAAATGTTCAGATTTTGATTAGAGATTACCAAAACAAACAATTATTTTCAGCGGATTAACTTGCACGGATTAATTGTTCACATCAAGACTAGCAATGTGCGCTAGTAAAGTAAATAAAGTCAATTTTGATTTCATGCCGACTTTAAAAATCTGTTAAATTGTGCAGGTTGAACTAATGCAGACATTGTGATGGTTTAACTTTATGTGACATTTCTATCTTTATAATTATTATTAAAAATCTTTTAGATTTATTATGACTTTTAGTTGTAGAAAATATACACGTGGTATGAATTTTAACATATGGCAGAAGTTTATGCCAGCAACATCTGGACTGAGGCCAAAGGAGAGGAAGAGCCCATGGTGGGATGGGAGAAGGCCCAGAGAGTTTCATGGAAAAATAATTTGTTATCTCTAAAATATACCGACTGACTTGATTAGAGAATAAATGTGTGATTAACGATCATTTGCATATCTCATTGCAAGTGTTTTTTTTTTCTGCCCGTGTTTGAATGATAATAACTAAGGAGGATGATTTTATATATCAGATGAGGACGCCTGAGATGTTTTTGTTTGTTATATTTTAATGTTGATGTTATTGTTCATGTGTGTGTTTGGCCCTCAGATGTCTAGCCAGTATCAGCGAAGTGTTCCACTGGAGGTCAGGAGAGTGGAAGGGGAGAGAGTCCGCACCAAACATCCGGATAAAATCCCGGTCAGTCTCATGGTTGGAAACTACAATAACAAACAATAATACATTTCTGTTACATTAAGACATTTTTTTTCACCCAAAAATGAAAATTCAGTGATTATTTACTCACCCTCAGGTCAATCCAAATCATTCTTCTGCAGAACATAAAAGAAGATATTTTGAAAAATGTTGGTAACCAAACAGCTTTGGTGACCATTAAAAAAATGTTTTTGAGGTATTTATCGAAATATCTTTTTGTGTGTTTCACAGAAGAAAGAAAGAAAGTCAGACAGGGTTGGAATGATAGGAGAGTGAGAAAATAATGACAGAATTTGAATCTTCAGAATATTATATTGGGTATTTACTTGTTTGTTTGTCTCCTTAGATAATTGTGGAGAGAGCTGCAAGGTCACGAGCTCCTGAGCTTGACAAAAAGAAATACCTTGTTCCTTCAGACCTCACAGGTGACAACTCTTATTTCATACAGTATATGCTCCCCAACAGGATGTTATTAAAAAAGAATAACATCTGTAAATTTACAGCGGAAATCAACTCGTCTCATGATTGTCCATAAGCGTTGCGTAATTTTATGCCGGGATATTAAGGCCTTTTCAATTTTTTTGAGACTGTCTGACCTTAAACTTCCCTATTCCTTTCTTCTTTAAGGAAGAAATGAAACTGTTTAGAAACTGTTAAGTTTTGATCTGACTTGAGTTTCTCTCCACACCCTCCTCGTCTTCTTCCAGTCGGTCAGCTCTGCTTCCTGATCAGACAGCGGGTGTCTATGAGACCAGAAGAAGCGCTCTTCTTTTTCGTTAAAAATTCCCTCCCTCCATCCAGTTCCCCCCTCTCTGCGGTGTATGAGGTAACTCAAGCACCCTTCCTCTTTATTACTGCTGAGTAAGATACTGAACCTTATTAGCATAGGGTGTTCAAAAACAAATGTTGTTTTTAAAATGCTAAATTCTTTAAGTAATATGATTAATCAATAAATTCATGTTTGAAAATCAAAAATGGAAAACTGAAAAACTTAATATAGCTAATATACACAATACCATTCAAAAGGTTGGGTCTGTAAGATTTTTTTTTAAACATTTAAAAGTAGCAGCTTATGCTCACAAAGGCTGTATTTATTTGATTAAAAAAAAACAGTGTAAACTGTAGTATTGTGAAATATTATTACTTTAAAAAAATAGCTGTTTTCTGTTTGAATATATGTTAAGTCCATTACTCCGGTATTCCAAAATGCTGATTTGCTGCTCAAGACACATTTTCTTATTCTCAATGTTGAAAAGAGTTGTGCTGCTTAATACTTTTGTGGAAACCATTTTTAACCACATTTTTGTTCAAAACTGCATTTTATTTGAATTTTTGTAACAATATAAAAGTCTTTACTGTCCCTTTTGATCAATTGAATGTCTCTTTGTTGGAGAAAAAAAAGGTATTTATTTTAAAAAAATAAAAAAATCTTACGGACCACAATCTTTTGAACGGTTTATACGCAGTTTTTACATTTGAAAAATAATACTAATAAATTGTTTGATCTAAATTGATCATCTGTGTGTTTTTAGGAACACCATGAAGAAGATCTGTTCCTGTACATGACATACAGCAATGAGAGTGTTTACGGTGCCTGAGATGAAGGATGAAAGGCCTGGAGGGAAGAGACGGAGAAAGAGAGAGAAAGATGATACATTATTTTACCACTATTATCCCATGTTCAATACATGGTACCTACAGGGTTCATTGTTCATAAGGGGGACTAAAGGGTGCTGTTTGTATTTGTCAGTATTCGGGGGAACTACAATGCGATTCATTAAACAGATTATTGGCAGTAAAGCTTCGGGACTTGAGAATTGAGAGACACTTACAAGAAAAGAAGAAAATGGAAGGTCAAAAACAACAATAGAGATACATTTCAAAAACAATAGTAGAGTAAGCAAGTATTCATTTCATCTTTCTCTCCCAGGACCGAGTCATTTGTATTTAATGCAAATAGGTTTTTGTTCTTGTTTTTCTTTTTTGTAAAGTATTATCAATAACTTTGTGCATATAATAAAAATCTTTAAAATGTTTAAGCTTTTTTTGTAAGTTTGTACATGATGTTTACAGTATTTGTTTTAGTGCAAATGAGGTTCAATTCATTGTTATTTATACTACTGCCATTATTTTATATTCAGCAATTTTTTTTAATACTAATATTTAAACATTTAACACTTAACCATATAGACCAGGGGTCTCCAAACTCGGTCTTGGAGGGCCACTGTCCTGCAGACTTTAGCTCCAACCCTGATTAAACACACCTGAACCGGCTAATCAAGGTCTTACTAGGCATGTTAGAAACTTCCAGGAAGGTGCTTTGAGGCAAGTTGGAGCTGAACTCTGCAGGACACCGGCCCTCCAGGACCGAGTTTGGAGACCCCTGATATAGACACCAGCAACTCATAGAAACAGTGTTTGATATGTTTGAAATGTCTTTTCCTATAGGATAAGACATGACTAGTGGTTTGAGTCATTCTGACAGTATGAAAAAGAGAGAAGTGAAGGATATCGTGGCGACGTGCCGGACTATAATGAGGATGTTGCGGGAAAACAACCGATCATGTGTTGATGCTCAGAATTATCCTGGTGTGAGAGAATTAGCATCAGGTCAGCATATTTCATGTGTGAAGCTTTTCAGTTACTCTCATTTATTCTCCAAACAGTTTAGACAATAGAAAATTAAATCAGTTTTGCTAAAGAGTTTGCACCTACTGGGACCTCTGTCAAGTTAGTCAGGAAAACGAAACTCAAGGGAATTAGCAGACAGAGAAAAAAAAAAATGGAAAGCAAGAAAGAGGTGGAAGTGGAGTTGAAGGAGATTGCAACGGTTGAGGAGGATAAGGAGAAAGAAAATCAGGAGAAGGAGACAAAAGGTAAAATGTTTAATAAAATCTTTAATTTATATGCAATAAACAAGTTATAACTGCTGAAATTTAAAAACAGGACTCTTCCCTTTGGGAGAGGCTGCTTTATGATTCAGTCATTATATATACACATCGATCTTGTTTTCTTTTCATATCTAATTCTTTTCAACTGGATTTTCTCCAACTGACTTTGCAGAAGAGGCCGTAGATGAAGGGAATTTTTACTCTACTCTCAGCAGTCCGTCTGAGCATGAATATGGCGTGCCCTCTTCAATTCGCTCTTATACAGTAAATAAAGGTAACACTTTTTGTACACATCAAAACTTTTTTTTTTTTTTTATCACTGCACATTTCAGGCCAATAAATAGCTAGTGTCAAAAAAATACCCATTTAATGATAAAAAAAAAAATAATCCAGGAGTTTGATTTATGGCAAGTTTTGATTTGTGCATAAATTTAAATTATAAAATAAACTTGGGCGTATTCAAATACTGTGTATAAATAATGCTACACTCTTAAAGATAAAGGTTTCAAAAGGGTGATTCATGACATAGGAGCAACATTTTGGTTTCCCAAAGAACCTTTCAATAAACAGATCTTGAAAGAATCATTTTTTTTTTTGTAGTGCGAAGAAGATTTTAATAATCTAAAGAACCCTATAAACTATAAAGAACCTTTTGCACTGGAAAGATTCCATAGATGTTAAACGTTCTTTATGGAACCATCAATGGCAATAAAGAACCTTTCTTTTTAAGAGTGTATTAAAACATTTTAATGATATATATATATATATATATATATATTACATGCATTCATGTGCATATTCATTGTGTGATATAAGATCCAGCTGTCTCTGGTCTAAAACAGGACAAGTGAAAATGGCCAGAAAGAGGAACAAAAACAGATGGAGAAAAAAACAACTGATGCAGTCAGTGGTCAGTGAAATAGAGCAAAGTATCAAACAAAACAAACATTCTGATCTCAAGATTAAAAGACGTATGTAAAATGGTCTACACTGTAAAAAAAAAAAATAAAATATCTAGGTATCGGGTATCTTGTTTTGTCCAGAGAGTACTTCAAGGTTTCAGAAGGGCAGGCGAGGACACAGAGCGTCGTAATCAGACTGTACTGATGAACGTCTTCAAAAGACCCTGCGCGCGGTCGAAACCTTATGGGGTTAGAACTCGGCCACAATTCTGCACATATTTTGAGCGCACAAAAGTGCATTTTGCATGCGCGCGATTTGAGTTTTGTGGATAAAATGTTCGTCTCGCAAAGAAAAAAGCATTTTGAGCGCACTAAAATCAATTTTGCATTTAAAATATGTTTTTGGATGTGTGCAGACCCTATGGTGCCCGGGAGGTAACATGGTCGGTTCACTTAGTTTTGTCATGGCCACGACATAATAACTCGTGGGAACGTGATAATATGTTGTGGCCACGAGCTATTAATTAATGGGAACGTCATATTAACTCGTGGGAATGTGATATTATGTCGTGGCCACAAGATAATTTTGAGGTAATGACATCGTTATGTCGTGGCCTCGAGATGCTATGTTGAGGGAACGACATCCATTTCTCGTGGCCACAACTTCTTATGTTGAGGGAACGACATATTTTTCTCGCAGCCACGAGTTTAATGCCTAAACAAACCTGTGTGACCACAGCAACCTGGGATTATCAAAAAAGGATAAAACATTTTTATTAACATTAAAGGGATAGTTCATTCAAAAATAAAAATTACCCCATGATTTTTTTTTTGAAAGATGTATTTTAACTCTTCTGCTGTACTGTACTGTAATGCAAGGAATGTTGTGATTGGTTGTCAAGGCAGCCAATCAGAATTTAGCAGCCTCGTCTCTGATTGGCTGGAATTATGGCATATTGTAACGCTGGGTTGTGTTGAGCAAGTGAGCTGTTGGCATTTATAGAGCACTGAGGGCAGGCATCAGGTGAGCAAGCTAGTGAAACGTTGCACGTGTAAAAGAGGTCTGCACAAATCCAAAAATGTATTTTAAATGCAAAATTGATTTTCGTGCGCTCTAAATACTGTCTTCTTTGCGAGCCAAACATTTTCTCCACAAAACTCAGTTCGCGCGCGTGCAAAACGCACTTTTGCTCGCTCAAAATATGATCTAATTCGCGCAGAATTGTGGCAGAGATCTAATCCCATAGAAACCCCCCTGTAGTGTGTTAGTGCGCACATAAAGAGCCGAGATGCGGTTAAGTGCGCACTAGAATACAAAAGCCTGCAGATTATTCCCTGGCCTTCGTCGAACTGAGCCACAAACGGCTTTGTATTAGCAGAAACATGTACGTAAAACTGTGCAATTTCGGCAAGTACGCAAACGGCAAGTCTAAACCGAAACAGCTGCAGCCGGATTCAGGTGATGAATGTTGCGAGTGCAGATCTCTTGACTTCCGTCATTTGACGGTCCATGTAACGACAAATGTATGATGTTTTTCTCCAGATCCATCGCTAGATATTCACCGGAAACTCCGTGTTTACCGCATCGTCTCGCTGGTTCTCTTTGTCATCTGCGTCCTTTTGCTGATTGTGGTCCTTGTACTGTTTATGAAGTGTAAGTATGACCATCTTTTATATGTACAGCGTGGAACCTATAAAATAGTATTGTATTCATTTAACCCTTTTATTGTCTTCGACTTCGGGCCATTTTTGGTCTAAAATACGCTATAAATACCACATCGTTTTTGATATTGGAAACAGGCTTTGTGTCTAAAGGATCTAAACAAGAAAAATATAAGCTTACGTAATTTGAAAAAATAATAATATTAATAAAAATAAATGAAATAACTATTAAGATATGGTCCACATTATCTTTCCAGGGTTTGACGTGGGCTTCTGAAGAACCACTTGTGGCCTTTGGCCTTTCAGTATGATATGCAGCTTTATTTTTTTTTATTTGAAAACTCGAATTAAATTTGAATGAAAATATTTCACATTTAAAATACCATCTAGGGTTTAACCCTTCACACATAGGCCTACTGTTCTCTATGATAGGGTACAATGGTGCTAAATGCATGGATGCAATTTTCTCCATACACAAACTGCTTTAAATTCATAAACTTGTTCATAGACTAATATATATTTCATTGTATTGTGACGTGAATGGCTAAAAGAAAACGAAATTAACCAGGAAAAGAGTCACATTTGTTTTTGCCAGAGTAGTATCCCAGAGTTAATTTAAACTTTGAGAACAGATAAAAACACATTTTTCTTTAAAGTGGTCTTTAGACCAGTTGGACCATAATCAAGAACAATTATGAATTTTTAATGGTTTTCAAGGATCACAAGTGGGTGCAGTTTTTAGAACAATTGGTGGGTTAAAATTAGTATGAAAAACAATATAGTTTACCTTCAGGAAAATGTGAACAAAAATGAAAATGAAGGTAAACGTACCTATTAAGCTCACCAAAATCTACATTGAGACATTTTTAGCACACAAAATATTGGTTTCAGTACAAGAAGTTATGTTAAAATAAAATATTAATCTCTCACACAAAAATATGTAATTTCATTTTAAATGACAAAAGCATTTCAAAAGTCTGGCTGCGCTTAATGGGCACACGTTTGTACCCTTTAAGCACACCCTTGTTCCCATTAAGCTCACATCATGTTTTATTAAAAATTCTTGTTTATTTTAAACAACCTTTTTAAAGAATAATTAAAAAAAAAGTTTTATTTGAAGGTACAAAGTCAATCACAAAAAAACAACAACACTAAAATCAAGCAACAAGGCATTCAATTTGAACAGTTATATATTCATAGTGAAGTGTCATTTAAGCACATTGCAACATCCAGACTAGTTCACACGTTCAGCTAAATAACACATATTCAAAAATCAAATAAAACCAATAAAATATTTCATTCATGGGGATGAACACAGAAACTAGCCTCATTATGAAGCCTCTTATTAAATGGATCAACTTATCTATAGTCTCTTAAGGCTACACAAGGAATACACTACACAATTTTCCACTGATTTACAGTCAAGTTGACGCTAGTTGCCAAAGGTCAGAGCCGGTCTGCAGATTTGAGTTATTTAATAGAAAATAACATATTTAATAGAAAATCACGTACTGTATGATGATCACAGATTCTCAGTCATTTAGTGTATGATGCCCAGTTTTCCTTTGTGACTATTTACAAAGTCTGTAAGTGTATGATGCCTGGTGTTTTAAAAATCTGTTCAAATTTTAAGTCGTGTAGTGTATTCCAGCCTTTAGTCGCTTTTTTTACTGGACAGATACGACAGGTTTCTGTAGGCGCCTTCTTTGAATGGACGACATGCCTCTTTCATCTTTGAGCATAAACTGTAGTTATGTCTAGATTTTGTTATTTTAAAGCTGTGAAAATAAGTTATTAACCATTTTATAAAGATTAACTTAAGTGACGGCCATCAGTTAATATTTAAAGTATGTTTATGAAGTATTTACATAGACGTTCAATGTGGAAGAGCTTAAAG
>NW_015555734.1:1574517-1575488 GCF_001515605.1 Sinocyclocheilus anshuiensis | reverse complement strand
GTTTAAAAAATAATTGAAAAATATTTTATTTGAAGGTAAAAAAGTCAATAAAAAAAAAAAAAAGTCTGTAGATTTGAGCTGACATATCTAATAGAAAATCACAGTGTATCATGGTCACAGACTACAATTTTTTTTTAGCTTCAGACTTCAGCTTTCCATCCAGTCGGAGGAGATCAAACGTTTGATATTTTCAGCAGATTTTAAAACACATTGTTTTCATTTGTCACGTGTCTCCTATCAACAACGCGCACGTTTCTGTGCGAGTTTGTTGTGATCGGAAGGAATTTAAAGTCTGGTATTGTATGATCCTCAGTCGTTTAGTGTATGATGCCCAGTTTTCCTTTCTTTGTGACTATTTACAAAGTCTATAAGTGTATGATGCCTGGTGTTTTAAAAATCTGTTCACATTTTAAAAGTCGTGTAGTGTATTCCAGCTTTTGGTTGCTTTTTTTCTGGACAGAAACGACAGGTTTCTGATGGCTCCTTCTTTGTACAGACGACATGCCTCTTTCATCTTTGGGCATAAACTATAGTTACATCTAGATTTTGTTATTTTAAAGCTGTTAAAATACGTTATTAATCATTTTATAAAGAATAATTTAAAGTGACAACCATCAGTTTATATGTAAAGTCTGTTTATGAAGTATTTACATTGACGTTCAGTGTTGAAGAGCTTAAAGAGAGCATAATTGGAGCAATTGGAGCAGCAACAATTTTTAATAAATTTAATGTAATATTTATTAAAATGACAATATTAAATAATCTAAATAATCTAGGTCATGTATTAAGTTCATACATATTTTAATATGAACAACTATCCTTAAAAATATATGTAATTATACTTTTTCTTATTGATGTCACACTGAAGCTGTGTGATTTTCATAGTAGTGTACCGTTGAAGCTCACCTTGCAATAATATGAAATCTTTAAAAATTACAGCACTGTAAAACCACAGACCAGCAATAAACTGT
>NW_015555734.1:1554644-1574329 GCF_001515605.1 Sinocyclocheilus anshuiensis | reverse complement strand
CCTTTAAGCTCACCTTAAAATAATATGAAATCTTTAAAAATTACAGCAGTGTAAAACCACAGACCAGCAACAAACTGTAAATTTATAATATTATGGATTTAAAAGTACAAGTCAGTATGCCTGTGAAGTAATATATTAGCGTAGCCAGACAGTGTGAACACATGGAGAACCATAT
Source organism: Sinocyclocheilus anshuiensis (assembly GCF_001515605.1). Classification (NCBI taxonomy): domain Eukaryota; kingdom Metazoa; phylum Chordata; class Actinopteri; order Cypriniformes; family Cyprinidae; genus Sinocyclocheilus; species Sinocyclocheilus anshuiensis. The sequence continues at coordinate 1,574,154 of NW_015555734.1, read as the reverse complement.
CTCAGTGTGCAATGATCTGATTGACTTGAAATTACAGGAGGTATGTAGTAACAAACGCATTAATTGTTTAAGACATCAATAAATTATTTTGTCTTTTTATAATCTGAGCTCAAATATGGAAGTGTGCTTAATGGGTACGTGAGCTTAATAGGTACGTTTACCCCTACATGAAATGAGAGAAAGATTCTGAAAACTTCTTGCATTAACTTCTTGTTTCAAGATCTCCATGTTACTTTATTATTAGTCTCGCGTAGCTAGACCTTCAGACTGGCAGCAGAAGGAACTTGACATATTTCACATACCTTTGAAAATCCAGCATTCAGTTGATCCTGATAAGCACTCATTGTCACAGTTGTAAACATGACGGCTTTCTTCTAACATAAGGGATTTGGCATCACGGCATCGTTGTTTCCAAGTGGAATGTTAAAGAACGCGACACACACTTCTCCCAGAAATCCTGTATAATTCAACCAATCCGTTGACGACTTCGAAACTCCTGAAGTGTTTCCAATTTTGTGTGCCATACGCACCAGACGTTCAGCCAACGGTCCGTGGGCGTGACGGCTGAGGCTGAGACTACTTTATTATGGCACCACAGTACTAAAATAACTGTAATAACTATGGTATGGCAGTTGGTTTTATAGAGGTTACATTGTTACATTATGTTCTGAACAGTGACTGGGACGCAGCCATGTCAGAAGGTAGAGCAGACTGAAAGGTCTCCACCGGAACAGGAATGCAGCTTGAAGAAATGCCACGAGGTTTACCAACTGCCTCGTGAGTTTGTGAACAACAGACATATGGTTTTCTAAAGGTTTTATGTATGTTTGAAAAAAAAATTTCCCATGTGAAACAAATTTTTTTCTTCACTTCAGTGTTTTCTTGTTTCCCCACCTAAATGTCTGTGTGCAGAGCGTCTGTGCATTGATTGTGGCAAGGGCTGGCTGAGGTTTGAGAATACTTGTTACTTCCTGTCTCAAAACCGTTTCTCCTGGCAGCAGAGCAGGGAGGAGTGCCAGAGGATGGGAGGAGATCTTGCTGTCATCACTAATGAACGTGTACAGGTCAGTAAATCAGTAAATACGGTGAAATTAAAACTAATAGAACTGATTCGCATATTAGTGTATTCATATGCTTTTTGGCAATATCTCTTCTCTGCAGATGTATCTGAGTAGGAAAGGGAGTTTGCACTACTGGATTGGGCTAAGTCATTTGGGGACAAATGAATGGACATGGATTAACAACACTGCATTGACAGTGAGGTGGGAAAATAATGATGGTTCAAATGGGACCAGTAAAAAAAAAGTGTTTTTTGAAGTGCCTCTTTGGGTCTGTTTACTACATTTTTAAGCTGTTTGTAACCATAAAATGGGCAAACAATTTCTAATGTTTTTTCACATTTTTTACACTTTACCCCCCTTTTTTTTTTTTTAAATAATCACATTGTTAAAAAAAAAAAAAAAGATAATTATTTTTAAATTGCTGATGTGTTTTTTAGACCAAAAAAATGTCATACATTTTTTCTCCCTCTGATTCTGGACAAAAACAAAATAAGTCAATAATTTTGAAAAAGAAAACTGAATATTTAAAATAAAGAGGGGAAAATGTGAAAAATCTTTGGGAATTTTTGCCTAGTTTTTGTTGTTAAAAGCAGAAAAAAATGTACATAAAATAAGAAATAAACGCAGGGAGGCACTTGCAAAAAAAAACAAAAAAAAAGTTACAAATACAAGCAAGTATCGTAAAATGAAAATATTTAAATGTGGTTTAGTAGCTACTGACTGACTGTGGTTCTTATGCACACACATAGATATTGGGGAAACCATTCCTTTCCTGGAGAGTGTGCCATCCTGGCTGGAAATGAACCACCTGAACGGAGCTGGCACCCATCTTCCTGCAGTTTATACTTGCAGTACATCTGTCAGAAGATGTAGATGTCCGAACATCATCTAAACCCACTGAAATCACCTATATATATGGATATCATAACTCAACAAATACTCAAGATAATCATCTTTTCTCTAAAGATTCTAGTCAGAAATAGGGACGTTTGGGCTATCAACACAGCGTAAAGCTTTTTTTGTAGAACGTGCATTATGAAGCATTATAGATGCAGTATAAAGCAGTTTTAGAAATTGTCCCGTTTATTTGCATTACAGCTGCACTTATTTCTAAATGTACTGATCATTTACACAAAGTTTATTTGCACTAAATATGTCTAATGTTCACACGATGTACTGAACTGCACATACTTTCTCTTTAAAATGTCTCTTTTGTATTGCTTAATTAAAAATACACCTTTACATTTAACAATATTGATGGTGCACAGTTCAGCTTTGTCTACCCAGTACAACACATATATTTGTATATTAAAACACACATAAATAACTCAGAATAATTTAACAGGAACCCTTTAAATATTAGGAATGTCATTTTTAGATATACTTGATATCTGGGCAATCCACATTTTCTTCCTTTTCACATTCTATACTCTGCCGAATGAGCTGCCAGCATTTTATTGGTCTTCTCTGGATTCTAGGCCTCTTTTTCACAATAAAATTGGTCTGCAGTGGATCATTTCCAGGGTCATTCTTGCCTGTTTCCTCCCTCTCCTTAGCTGGTTCTCCATCCTTTGAGAATGCATTAATGTAGCGTTTCATCTTTTGCACCAATGGGTCATTGCGATCCTCCACTCTGGAATCACGAGATATTGTAAAGAAATAAGTCTAATCAAATTGAGAGTGTTTCGTGATGCTTTTTCAAGGTATCCTTACCGAAGGTACCAGCGTTCTCCAAGGCCAACCGCCAGACCACAGATGCCCAGTCTTGGCCACAGGTGCAGTGGTAACTTCCGTTCAAGCATCAGAGTAGTGGCCACCACCTATGATCAGAGAAACTGATGTTTACCCAGCATGCTTTTAGAACAATTACTGTGGGATTGTACTAGCTACACTACCAACCTGGGTCCTCCAGAGTTCATCACGTTCCTGGGTGACCCTCCACTGTGTGTCGCTCATCATGGCGATCAGGAGGTTGAACAGGAGGATGTAAGCGACCACACTGAAGTAGATGTGGACAGAGTGCACGACTGGATGGGTGTACAACATATGGTCCACTGGCAAATCTATCAGACCAATGCTCAGCTCAAACTGAGTGAAAATGGTGATGGGGAATGAGCGGTATGGCGGTAAAGCCGAAGGATCTTGGGTTATGTAATAGACCCACAAGCCTGAGGAAGGAGACATTATTTACATTACAGATTTGCATATGATATGAGTTTCTTTTGATACAACTGTATTTGAACTAACCAGCAGATGATCCAGTAAGGAAGATAAGGGACAACCACATGAACTTTGTCATATCTCCAAATATTGTCTGCAAAAGAACATCCACACATGTACATTATAAAGCTATACTGGGTCTACAAACCGACAAGAATGAGCAGCTGCCTCAGCAAAACCCTCCACCTTCTGAATCACAATGACATAGGGTCCCAGCATCTCAAAACCTCGGGCGAAGTACATAACATTGGACCAGCCAAGAACCAAAGCCCAAGCCATTGGCACAATCTCTTCTGCCATTCCAGTGGTCCGCAGCACACACAAAATCACAACCAGACTCGCGTAGCCAATTCTGCCACAGAAATACAAGGAAATGAAGCGTGAGTGAATGCATGCAGTCAAACATTTTTCATTCAACATGATAATGCAGATTCAAATGTTTTGATGTCAAAGACCCGCCTATAGAGTGGTGCAGGTATGACGTCAGAACTGGCAAGACTAATTCGCCGCTTGTTCCTTTTTGATTTTCCTGTTGACTTGGTTGGTGTCTCGTCATAGCTGTGGGTGTGGTGTTGGGGGAAACGATCCTTTCCCCTGTACTGGAAAAGCATGGTGTTAACCCAGTGTGGCCTACACAGAATCACTTCTGCCGCTCGACAGAGCAAGATACGTAGAAAAACTGAGCCGTATTAGGTCAGACCCAACGGAATGGCCAGAGGTGTTATTTTTTGTGATTAAGTCTCCAGGTAAGAGACAGCTAACTGCAAGCCCATACATATGTGACAGCTTGTGAAAGTAAACATTTGTCATTTTGTTTTGCATAATTTTAATAAAGTGATAAAGACCAGGGAAAAGCCTACTTTTTATTGGTATATTAAAAAGACTTTTAACTTTGACAAAACATAGGTAACATTACATAAACATAGCCTAATCATTTTCACAAATATATGTAGTAAAATAAAGAAGATATAAAATAATATGAAAGTATGTCTTAAGAAAATTAACCATGGTTTTACTACAGATAAAACAACAACAACAACAACACGTTTACTACAGTTAAACCATGGTAACCACAAATTTACCATGGTTTTGCTACACTAACCATAGTTTAACCATTGTATTTGTAGTAAAAATGTGGTTATATAAATGGTAATCAATATGCCAAAAAATCAATATGGTTACTATAATTTCCCTATAGTAAAACCATGGTTAATGAATTAAAAGTTTTAATAGGTTATGACATTTACATCACAAAATATTAGGGAACGACCTTCATTTATTTTGTTGTGATGTGAAGCCCCATCAGAGCTGGGTTGTGGTGCAGGAGGACGGGACTGTAATGGCAGGTCATTGTGACTGCATGGCAGGGTAAGTGTAGCCTATCTGGAGTGCACATGAATATGAATATTAAGCTTGATATGTTTCAAACATTGTATTTCCACAACTACTGTTCTCCTTGCCGGCTCCGTCTGATTATTTGGCAGTATATAAAACTTCAGATGTGTTTTTTTTTAACTTATTAGAGGTGCAGAACGCCACACAGCAACTTTTTGGCATTGCACCAAGCAAAAATCAATTGTAATCATTACTAAGAGTAAAGATCAAGTGCCTAACAAGGTCTCCGCGTGTTAATTTGAATAGTTTGTTTTCCCCCACGGCATAAACGGATATGACGTTTTCGTGGGTGTTCTCAGTAATGCCGACCAAGCCTGTTGGGTTTTTAAAATAAAAAAAAATAAAATAAAATTATGAGTAAAATAAAGCCTGTTTTAAACATAACTTGATGATACTTTGACGTTTTGTTCTACAAACTGCACACCCTCACACTTTTATAGTTATTTATTAGTAAAAAAAATTCAAAAATAAACATAACTGCTTTAAAATTCATGTTTTCATTATGGGTGTGTGCAGTTTACGTTGTAGAACAAAATGTCATCATCAAGTTATGTTTACCACAGGCTTGCCGGTTCTGATGTCATACCTGCACCACTCTATATGTCCCCTAGCGAGCAACCCCCTTCCTATAATATAAAGTTAACCTGAAAAAACTAATGTTTCAGCACAACTGTTTTTAACATTGATAAAAATAAAAATGTTTAATGAGCACCAAATCAGCATATTAGAATGATTCCTGAAGAATTATGTGACACTGAAGACTGAATAACTGCTGAAAAGTTAGCTTTGCCATCACAGAAATAAATTACATTTTAAAATATGTCAAAATAGAAAATAGAAACAGTGAATTTAAAACTCTCTCTATATATATATATATATAAAGAACTTACAAAGTAATATGGAAGGGTCCTCCTAGGGCAGACTGGCCAAAATAGCGTTTAGCTCCCACTCTCAAAATACTGGGAACCTGAAAATAATTCATGATAAGGAGTGTTTTGGCATAATACCAATAATATTTGACTAGTTATAACATAATGTTTCTAATGTCAGAAAAAGTTTTGCTGACCTCTATCAGCAGAATAACGATGGCTCCTATGACACTGATAATTTCTCCAATTAAACGCAGGTGATCTTTATAGGTCTGATAGCTCTCCTAAACATACAAAAAATCATTAAGTTCCTGCAGATATAAAAGTGATTTGATATACAGAAACATAAAAATATTGTTTCACACCGAAAAGCTTTTCTGCACTTTTATGGTTTGGTCGTTGTCTGCTTTGGTGTAATTCTCAGGAATGTCCTTTAGAGGGCGGTTTATACAACACAACGTGAATATGCTAATATACAGCAGGTACACCAGCATCAATAACCTGCAAACAGATCAATAGAGCAACATCGTCAGAGTAGCTGAAATCATAAACATCGTTTCATAGCACATCACTGCTTTCAAAGTGAAATATGTTCTGTGTAATATGTGTATAAAATCTGAAAAAATGCTAAATATGTGGAAAAACTTGAAGCTTTTGAAGAGTCAGCTGAAGAAAAACAGGTACAACAGGGACAACATATCATAATGTTCCTTTAAACCTCCATATCATATTAAACTACATTTTAAACATTATATCAACTCTTTTTGTTTATGATATTACATTTAGACCCAGATTATATATCTATTACATATAAAAGATAAATATATAATATAATATTTTTCACCATAAAATGTAATTCATTGACCTAAAAACAGACAAGCTAGTTGCCTTCGATTTTCTTTGTACTTTTTTTTAATTAAGAAATCGGGGTTAGTTCACCCCAAAATGAAAATTAGCCCATAAATGACTCACCCTCAAGTCATCCTAAGGTGTATATGACTTTCTTCTTTCAGACGAATCCAGTTGGAGTTATATTAAAAATGGTCTTTGATCTTTCAAGCTGTTTCATGCCACTCAGCGGGTGTTGCATGCATCAGTCCAAAAGAAATTACATAAAAAGCACCCATCCATAAAAAAAAAGTGTCTCACGTAGCGAATCGATGCGTTTTTGTAAGAAAAATATCCATATTCAAAACGTAATAATCACTTTAATGTAACTTGCGCCAACAGTCCTACACGGAAGCAGTTCCGGGCGGATGATGTATGGAGATCGGCTTTGCGCATGCGCCGCTCAGAAGTTACGTACGCAGAAGCGCAGGGGAGAGATTAAAACAAAACACCGGTCACTTATTAGAAGTACAAAACGAGGATTTGTAAAGAAGAATGTCGGAGGATTTCGATATAAGCCAAGAGGAGACTGGTTTTCCTTTGCTAAAGTAAGGAAACTTTTGCATGCGCAGTGCTGAACTCATACGTCATCCGCCCGGAGCTGCTTCCTTTTAGGACTGTTGGCGCAAGCTACATTAAAGTGATTATTACGTTTTGAATATGGATATTTTTCTTACAAAAACGCATCGATTCGTTACAGGAGGCCTTTGTTCACCCCCCGGAGCCGTGTGAGACAGGTTTTTTATGGATGGGCGCTTTTTATGTAACTTCTTTTGGACTGATGCATGCCACACCCGCTGAGTGGCATTAAACAGCTTGAAAGATCAAAGACAATTTTTTATATAACTCCGACTGGATTCGTCTGAAAGAAGAAAGTCATATACAACTAGGATGACTTGAGGGTGAGTAATTTATGGGCTAATTTTCATTTTTGGGTGAACTAACCCTTTAAGTAATGTTCACTTGATTAAAACTAATAAAAAAAGTCTTTAGCTAAAAATATTTTTAGTTTATTAATTAAATAATAATAAAAAAAAAAACTAAACTAAATGCTGTTTTTTAAATAGTATGTGATAGTAAGGCACCTGAAGTAATGTTTCCCATACAGATTCCACTTCAGTCTGACGAGCTGTCGAACTGGAGTCAACTCAAGAATCCTTCTGGCCTGAGACAAGAGAGGATGCACAAAGCACTTTGTTAAGAGATGAACTAAGACTAGCCCAACTACAGCAATTTGATTTAATCTGTTACTACTGATGATTTTTTCCATCATTAATGTTTACAAGTGTAGTGAACTGTTCGACTTGAATTTTTCAGGTTCTTCCTGTCAGGTCCTGTTTGATAAGCTGTATTGCGTCCTGCATACATTTACACACCTCTCTTTTCTGACTGCTGACAATGATCTCAAGCACTGAGAGGTCATCCTCCCTGGAGTCAACCTCAGTGAGGTCATAAAGGTTGGAGGACAATGGTCCCAGACTCCACTGAATGATCCGCCTGCGGTTAGCCAAGTGCTGGAAGGCCTGTGCAACATCACAAAAACATAGAGCAGTGTTCTTTAAATGCCGTGAAATGCTACCATGCAATTCTATTCTAGATAAAGATGCATGTTTTTGGAAGAGGCACTTGTAAAGATCTCTCTCTTACCACGAGGTTGCCCTCCTTCGCAGCGAGTTTGAGTGGTGTGAGGCCTCTGTAGTTGGGTACCATGTCTAGAGGGATAGCGGGGTCCAGATCTGCATCTTGTGACATCAGCACGTCAAAAATCTGACATGCAGTTGTTTTATTGGGCTGCAAAATCAACAGATGAAGGATGGTATTACCTGTTCATGAGAGAGAGAAAGAGTTACAACCACAGATGCAGATATAAATATCACATTGTGAGAAAAGGTTATTTCCACTTACCCAGGGAATCCTGGGCCCGAATATTAGCCCCAGCTTTTATCAGCATAGTTATAATTTCTTCATTTCCCACACAGCTCGCAAATGCCAGGATGTGTTCACCTATGGTCACACAGTTTATTTATTTATTAATTTTTGTAATAGTCATACAATAGAAATACTACATTGCTCCTAATGCTCAACCATATCCTCAACAACAACAAATGAAATAATCAGATTTAATAAAATGAATTCCAAAAAATCATTAATAGAATAGAAACATCCATCTCACCAAAGTACAAAAGTCCTCCTCTTCTTTTGCGGAAGTACATGCCTGTGACCCTGGGTGTCGCCACATCACCTCCTCTTGTTATCAACTCCCGGACTAAGTTAACATTCTGGTTAACAGCAGCAATGTGAAGGGCTGTTAAACCTGTCAATCAGAGCACACATTCATGAGATCTACGAATAGTTATGAAATTGCATTAAATGTTTGAGGAAGTTTTTGTTTTTTAAATGAGGACCATGGTAGAGTTCAGAGGTCATGGGCTCGTTGATGAGCTCTGGTGCTCCATCCATTAATGCCACAGCCGCATCAAAATTATCATTCATCGCAGCAACATGCAGAGCTGTCTCTCCAAGTTCACCTAGAATTGCACACCCAATGTCAGATCCACATTAAATTCTGTGTCTGTCATTCAGTGTGCCGGTAAATAATGGCAAAAAGTGTGGTTTACCTCTCTCAAAGATATTAATCGATGAACAGTCAAGCAGTTTCTTTATACAGGCTGCATTATTCTCCTTAGTGGCGGAAAACAGGGGGATGTCATTTACTCTGCAGAACATAAAGAGAAATGACTTTTAAATTTGATCCTTTTCTAAGCTATTTAAGATTGCACTTAAATCACCCTTTAACTTACATCGTTAAAATATTACACTGCAAAGTTGACACAGAAGCAACTGTACGCAATTTTAAAGCACAGCCAAGACAAAGATGTGTGTTCATTTTACATAGAACCAAAGTCTAAAACCTAAACTTACAAGCACAGCCTTCATTTCTAATTTATTGTACTGATAATAATTAGTTCTTTACTTTTTGTTCTGCATGAGGAAGGTCTCATCCAACATTTCGTTCCATCCTTTTCTATGCTGAAGGCGAAACTTCAGTTGGCTCCACCAATGGTTTATCTCCCCTGCAGCAGTTCTGGAGATGGCTGGTGACATGGTTTCTGGAGGAGTTTCAGACCAAAAAGACTGACAAGAAGAAATCAACATTGTCAAAATAACTTAAACCACAGGAAAAAAAAGTGATTTTCAAAAACATATTCTTAGAAATGTCTACATAATATTTAAATTAACATGCCGGTCATGATGTAGTTTTCCTCCTCATCAGCACTTTCAACATTTTATTATAAAATCAGTATATAGTTTATCTTAATAATTAAAACGATCCTTTAAAAGTAACAATTCTTTTTAAAATGATTACTCAAACTTAGATGACCTGTTTTTGTACATTCTAAACTAACTGTTGATATAACGTTATGTAATGTATATATGATGATTAAAAATCTTTTATATTTTTAATATTTTATATTTAAAATATGACTATTACTACTGCTTTTTAGTTTTTTTTTTTTTTACTAAAATAAAATTAATTTAGGAATTTAACATATGAAGCACTTTTTTGGTTAACATTATTATTATTATTATTCCACTTTTTTTTTTAAATGCAGAAAAACAACCATTTACCCCACTATCCACTTTCATAACATAGCAATCAGTTACAATACTACCAAAGATGCCAGCATTCAAAGCAATATTCACCTACCTTACAAAAATCCTTAATATGTTATTCCAATGTTATTTTTAGTAATCGATGTACAGCATGTTTGTTTGACTGTCAGTGGACAATACTAAGGTAAGCAGTCTGACATCAGTATTTATACTTATGGCTGAGTCTGGAAAGGAGGGTGGAGGACATCACACAGGTGGACAGTAGAAAAGGATCAAGAGAGGTTTAGGTGCCCAGTATGAGACCCATTATAGTTCGGGACAGATTGAGACAGTTATGTGAGTTTGTAGTTAGCTTATATAACCTCAATGTTATGTTAACAACTTAATTAGCTACTAACTTTGAATCTTACTATCAAAGATGCCTGTCGTTGTATTTCTTTTTTAAAATTATTTTATTATTTTACTTAAGTGATTTACTTAAACATGATTTGGACTAAAGAGGACATAAATTGCCTTTCTTCACTATGTACCTCTATGGAGTTGCGAGATTGGTCCGTAGTCCATATTTTTCGGTTCGCACCCATCATCTTAGCCAACCTGAAACAAAACCATACCAGTCAACACTTTTAAAAACACTGTGTCAGATAAATGTACAGCAAACCTGTCCGAAACCAGCGGGATACCAGGATGTTCTAGATAATTCAAAACAACCTGATTCACCTTTATGAAAGCGCCGGAGGTTTTTGAGGTCCAGGGCCCAACGTCCGATCAACGAGCGTTTGTTCTCCTCCACTGAACACTAACACTGGATCATTCAGTCCTAAATCCGCACAAAACCAAAGAGTCTTCCTCTTTATCTTTATTAGCCAGACTACTTCTCTCAGTAATGTGGTGAAGGACTGGTCAGACAGATACCACCACACCGGGTCAAGGCATAAACCGGTTTTCAGGATTATTGTTTTCACGTCTTTCAACGCAACAGGACAGACCACTTATGTTTTAACACACTAAAGGTCGCCTAATGATGTTTTGCACGCCGTTCCGAGATGTTTAGGCTACTTGTAATAGCCTAAACGACCAAAAATAATCGGTCAATCTGTTTTAACGAGCGAAACACATCTGGTTTAACGGAAAATACGATACGAAGTTATTACCCGTCGACCAGTTTCACGGACAATTCTCAGACATGTTTCGTTTGCTTTTCGGTAGGCTAGCCTATATATTTTTTTTTCGGTAGCCTAAATGTAAAATATGTATTTTACACAAAGTTGTCCACATAAAATAAAGTTCACGTGTAAACACAAGCCTTATAGTAGGCTAATTAACAAACGAATTAATAAATAAAATGTTACTTTATTGTTTGCAACTGGTCTAATTAAGCAGATGAGGAATTTTAGACTATGTTTTCTATTGGTTACAATTGTTGCCATGAATAAACACACTTTTACTAAGACAAAAAAAAATTTTTAGAAAATTCATGCAGCTGCTCTCATTGCTGGGATTAAGAGGACATCAAATGCAATAACACAGAGAGTGGCTGGGTAATATAAGGTAATTTAAGGCATAACACATAGTGGTCAAACACCAGAGACCTAAAAAACAAGGCCTAATTGTATGTTTACATCACAAAGAAGAAATAAGTGTTTTGGTTAACCAAGAAATCCGTGTGGTGGGGACGTCAGTGAAACCGAGCCTAATATATTTTTCTTATCAACACTGAATATATACATTTGCAAAAGTTTTACATTTGGCTAAATGTTATTAACTAATGTAAAGCACTGGTTTGAAGTGAGTTTGGACAGTTCAAAAGACAAATGATGGTCTTTGATGGTCAGGTACATGAGTCATAATGATTGGTCAAAAGTGTTTTAAATGGCTTGTTTAAATGGCTCAGAAACACAGGATGGGATACTATCTATAGAATGTTAGTTAGACCACATATTGTGAAGTAATGGATGTTTTTTTTCTCCCAGTTGACTCAGTTGTGTTGTTTTGCATTAAAAAGCACATATTTGCTGCGTGTTATTTAGCTTCAAAGAATAGCCTAATACCCAAGGCATGTGTTTGTTGTAAGATTTCCATGTGCAAATTATTGTATGTCATTTCATCCTGTCTACCACAAATGATTGCAAACAACTTATTTTGCTGCAATAATTTAATGGACAGCTTCAGTTAAGTTCACCAAGGTCAGAGTGTAGCAAGAATGCAGAGTTCTGGTCATTATTGCACTTGGAATAATGCAAGTTTTTGCAGGATGCTTTTCACTAACCTATAAATGTTACAGTATGTGTGATCCTGGCACAGCAAATATTTAAAATAATCAGCAGCAATTCACAGTGTAGAAATTGTTGAACGACCAAACAAGTGGGAGTGCATGTTTTTTTGCAACATATAAGGGTAGTTGAGGCAGAATATGTAATTTTTTTTTAACGTGCTGTGAATAGTCACCATTTCTCATTTTATAATTTTTCTTCAGTTTTAAGTTGCTAAACATTTTTATGGAATATAAATGATTCTTTGATGAATAGAAAGTTTAAAAGAACAGCAACTTATTGTCACTTTCGATCATTTTAATGCATCCTAACTGAATAGTAATATATATATATATATATATTACTATTACTATATTATTATTATATATATACACATTACTATATATGCATGCATAATTATACAAATTAGCAAAATGCTGTTTAAAACAACTTTAGATGGCATATTAACATGACACAGCAGAAATAGCTGCATATTTTAACTTTCATTTAAAATAGTTATTTTGTGTATGTGGAGTTTGTGTTCATCACCCCTATCAGATCATACTCTGATCTCATACTGAGAATCTCATCGACTTCCAGGTAAAGCTGACGCATGCTGATCAGTGTCTGATATGTCATTTAGCTGACTCTGTGCTGTTCATGGGAAATCAGAAGGAAATTTCAGCAACGTGATGAGTACAGACTTTTTTTTTGTGGTTCAAGATGTAAATAAATACAGTATGCATCTTTAAACAAAATCATATATATTTTACAAATTTGGACAGTAGTGGAACAGTGGTGAACAACTGTACAATCAAACAGATTCAAATATACATCCACTTTATCATACACTCCCTTTTTACATTTTTTTTTTTTTTATACAGAAATCCATTCACACCCAAGCACACACTTTTTTTCAGCAGCACCAGTTTCACCTGTACTGTAAATATTAGGGCTGGGTTTTGACACAAATTTCACAATTTGATTCGAGTCTCATTCACAAGCTTGCGATTCGATTCGATTACCTATAACTAAAATATAGGCTTAAAATAATAAAAGTTACAATTACATAATAATATTTCTACTTCAATTCGTTTTTTTGAAATATAAACAATGGTGGCTGTCATAAAAACTTGATGGATTTATTCAAACATAAATTAAACATTGAAGAACAGTTACATTTATAATGAATATGTTATATGGTGCATATATTTAGCAAAATGCCCCTCTTTACAGTTTATTTATCTAGCTTACTAATGAGTTTATGCTCACTGAATGTATGTGAAGTTACATATTGTTTACAAGCCTTTATATTGAAGTCTTTGCGCGGCTGAAACACTGAGCGATTACATGAGACAGGATACGGATTCTAAAGTTGTACTCTTTCTTTTATCTTACCTTCGGATGTTTAGTCATGTTTATTTTGTGCTGAAACTGGTATTAAAGTGGAGGAGATCTGATCAGTTCACGTGCGCCTTGCTGCTGCGTCTGTTGAACTGAGGCGCTACAGCGATCTGTCACTCCACATTAAACAGCGCCAAAACGGCATTTACTGTGTGAATACTGCAATACAATGGACATAATTTGAAATCTGAGACTTTGTTTCATATTAAAAGTACAAAACACAATGCTTATTGCGATATATTGGATGGGAAGTACCCTTCAATGTTCCGTCCATTAACTGCAAACAGGCTAGAATAATCGATTCTTGGGATTTAGGAATCAATATCGTTTCGTAAAAATGAGAATCGATTAAAATAGAGATATCGATATTTTTTACCCAGCCCTAGTAAATATGTCACACACAAACAAACACACAAGGAGCACATCTCTCTCTCTCTCTCTCTCTCTCTCTGTCTCACTTCACCCAGCAATTGTAATCACATTTACTGCAACACCTACTTCACAATGCTCATAAATTACAGTGTGATTTTATGCAACATTGTTTGAGGGGTGATCTAGTCATTTACAGGAACACAACTGCTAGCGGACAGGACTAGGATCGGTGGAGGGAAATTGGCTCACAGTAGCACAGATGTGAAGTGATGGTCACAGGTGAGATGATGGAACATCACAGGTCTTAGTCACAGGTAAGCAGTGAACTACCGTGGCTGCAGTGTACGATTGATACTCGCAAAACATTTAGCGCACTAAAGAAACACTAAGACCATTTGTGTCTCTAAATAACTTGCTGTGCAAAAATATTTGTATTGATGTTATTTGTCTTGTTTTCCAGTAAAAATAACATCCATAAAACAATAAATTTACTCAAAAAGCAAAATCACATATTATGATGTTTTTTTTTTTTCAGTATCTCTTGGGAAAATATTCCTTTTATTCTACTTGCACCATTGCCGATATATACTGTTGAAAAGTTAGGGGCCAGTAAGAATTGTTTTGAAATAAATAAATACTTGTTTATTACTCAAAAGCAAAGAATTTGAAATTGCTACAAAAAAAATATATGTATCAAATAAATGTTGTTCTTTTGAACTTTTTATTCATCCAAATATCCTGAAAAAATTATCACAGTTTTAACAAAAAATATTAGGCATCATAACTGTTTTCAACATTAATAATAATAAGAAATGTTTCTTGATTACCAAATCAGCATATTAGAATGATTTCTGAAGGATCATGTGACACTGAAGACTAGAGTAATGATGCTGAAAATTCAGCTTTTATTTTAAATTGTAATTATATTTCACAATATTACTGTATTTTTGATCAAATAAATGCGGCATTGAGACTTCTTTCAAAAATATTTAAATCTCTCTGACCCCAAACTTATTTATATTTACACATTCTTAAACAAACTTGTTAAGCTCTCAGCATAGTTTAGATATTTTTACTGGAAAACAAGGCAAAATACTGATTAGAAACATGACTTTTAGCAGTGTACTTGTGGTGGTTTTTATGGGGGTTCAGTTTATCGTTCAATATGAGTATTGTTTGGTTGTGTACTTAAAACTAAAACATCTAGTGCCCTTGACCACACGTGCCAACAAAGACATAACAGTCTGTTACTCTTCATTTAAAGTCTCTGATTGTCCTTGCAACTGATTGTGAAGGAGTGTTCTTAAGGCTCAAGTTCATACTGAATGCCAGTAATTAATGAACTGATAAGAAAGTGAGAAGTAGTGCAACACTGAAGGAGGGAGTCAGCGAAAGAAGAATATGGAAGACAACAGTTCAGCCAGGAAGGGTGGGACAGATGGGCAAATAATTCATAATAAAACTTTTCTTTTTCACTGAAGGCTCTTTTTGCCATCCTCATCTCTATTCCAGTGTTCTTGTGGGCTGCAACAGGCTGTGGACTAGATCTCCCAGCATGCACTGCTGTGTCAACACAATGTGGGAAGCATCAGACCTCCACATGTCCCTGAGTGAGGTGTGTCCTGAGCTGCTTAGCTGCATTTACGATCTTCCGCTGATGACCGAGCAGATTCACTCCTAGAGCCTGAACATCCCTGAGAGAAAAGTGATGCATTATATTCACAGCACTCACACAGAAATGTGTGTTTGTAAATGAATGTTTCTTCAACTGAAATATATTTTTTATCAATAGAACTTTAGAACTAATAAAATTAGTAAGCCTTTTATATAAATAACCAACAGGTAACCCAGACCTTTCGTCTTAAATACAAATAAAAGAATATTTTTAATTATAAAAATACAACTCCTTACATTTTAAAACAAATCTAAACAAAGAATGAAATAATAACAAACCAATAATTCTATATTTATTATATATTATATGTATATCTCTACATAGATCTATACATTACTGCTTAAAAGTTTGGGATCATTCTTCAAAATACTTTCAATAAATGCTGTTCCTTTGAACTTTATATTCATTTAAGAACCCTAAAAAATGTATTACAGTTTTCACAAAAATATTAGGCAGCACAACAGCTTTCAACATTGATAATAATAAGAAATGTTTCTTAAACACCAAATCAGCATATTAGAACGATTTACGTAGGATCATGTGACACTGAAGACAGATTTGCATCACAGGAATAAATTACATTTTTTTAAATATATAATAGAATAAAAAAAGATTGATTTAAAAATAAATATAAATACAAATAAATGCTGTTCTTTAGAACTTTCTATTCATCCAAGAATCCTAAAAACTAAAATGATCACAGTTTTCACAAGATTTTAATAATATTTCACAATATTACTGTTTTTACTGTATTTCTGTTCAAACAAATGCAGCCTTGGTGAGGCTTCTTGAGCTTTTGAAAAAGTTTTTGTACTTGTTTACTAAAGAGACAGCAGTGTCAGGAATGAAATATGAGATGTGATGTGTGAAAAATGAAAAAGAAAGAAAGAAAATGTCAAATTATTCAAGAAGTCGGAAAATATTATTTAATTTCAGTGTATTTAAAATTTATAAAATGCTATCTGTGAAATTAGCCATAGCAAGAAAAAGGAGTTGGCTATTTTATTCCAAAAATATTACAGTTGTCCATTAGAGAATGCTATTAAACACAATACATCATTTGAGATTTGGCAGGAATGACTCTGTGGTAAGAATTTTAATTTCTTTTTGAAAAACAAAAAAAGAGAGAAAGAAAGAAATTCTTCTGTGACGTATGTATATGTTGGACAAACTAATGTGAAAAGTGAAAAGTGTGTTTTAACTTACTCCATTGTGAGCATGCTCACTCTTTCCAGACTGAGGTACTGTGCTCTCTCAAATGCATCCTTATACCAGTCCATCTTTAGTGCTGTCAGCCAATCACCGACTGTTGTCACTGTTGAGAGGTCAGTAGGGGTGGGGCTTAAGAGTGGCTGGCTGGGACTAAGAGAGAGGAGAATATTTTAAAAGATCAAACACAATATTACCTGTTAATATAATGTGGTAAATGTAGTTTTCAGCAACTCACCGGCTGTGTTCGGCCTTTAGGGAAGCAGGGTGGCGTATGAGTCGGTCAAGGGACGACAGAAGAGAATCAAATCCTGGCCTGTCCTGTTTGTCGGCCTGCCAGCACTGCAGCATTAGAGAGTGAAGAGCTGGAGGACAACCGTTTGGAGCAGGTAAACGGTACTGATCAACCACTGCCTTCATCACCTAGAAAAAATAGAGAGAGGATAATTAGGAAAGAAAGATGACACATACACTGCCAAGTACACACTGCGGCTAAGTAAAAAACACATTCTACAGCCTTCTACAATCTTTCAAGCATCTACAAAACACAACGCCTCTGTCGACGGTGGTTTAGTTGCAGAACATAACAGGTCTTTGGTTGCTGTAATATAACTTTGGTCAAAAATAGCCGATATCAATCATGCAAGACGCCAGAATGTTGCTATGGTTACCATGCCGTCAATCATCACAATTTCGGTAATGTTTCATGTTTTGTACACACGCGGAATGATAATTTAGGGGATTCACTCCCGTATTTAAATACAGTTTTACTCCTGAAACTTTACAGTGCGTACGTGTGTATGTTTGTATCATAAGTGTTTAATTGTATGAGTCAGAGAAATACAAAAGAAGGGAGTGGAAAAGAGATGTAGAAGAAAAAGGAACCGAAAAACAGAAAGCAACAGAAAAAAAACCAGAAAGCACTAACTGAGTTAGAAAAGAGGAATAAGATGGGAAAAAAACATTTAGTAAGATGTTTGCACAGTGCAAAAGTTTTATATTATACCATTTTTTTTTTTTTTTTACTGGATTGCGTCATTCGCTTTACAGGATTTTGGTTAATAAATGTTCAAAATACTCTTTTTGTTGCAAATCAAAGTCTTAGTGCTGGTTGGCTTGGTTCATGTATTAGAGCTCTTTATTGAATCATTCTTTGAAATCCCTAGGAAGAAAAAGAAGGGGAAAAATACTTCCAGATTCAAAGCAGCTGAAAAATTAGCCATTTAATGTTGTACTATTTAGTCAACATGTGAACACATACTCACTGAAGTCATGACATTTCTAGCTGCTGGCTAGAAACTAAAAACTTTTAGAGAAAAACTTCTCTAAAAAAATTAAATCTGCTAAATGTCACACTCTCAGAGTAAGGCTGCAAACTTTAAATCCCAAGCATCAAGTTTCAAACACATATACAGTACACTGAACTATATTGTGGTTTGTTTATGCAACTGCGCATAAAACATTCCAATAGCTCCCTCTAGTGTACATTTGGTTCATTTAATTGCTTTGTGACTGCATGGGATGTAAAGCACATGTGGCTGTAAAATTAATAATGCTCACCTCTTGGTTACTCATGTCCCAGTATGGACGTTCTCCATATGACATGACCTCCCACATGAGTATCCCAAAACTCCAGACGTCACTTGCTGAACTGAATTTACGATGCTGGAAAGCTTCAGGAGCTGTCCACCGCGCAGGGATCTTACTGCCCTGAAAGACAGAGGGAATAATTCAATCAAATGCAATGACAACACAAATTAACAAAGCTGTCTAGGCCTAAAAAATCTCAGCAGAGCAAGAATGAAAAGAACTAATAAATGAAATGAATTTACATACATCCATTTAAACAGTGTTTTTACATTTACAGAAATCTTCCTATAACGCACCAGTGAAGCAGTGTAGGTGGGCATGTTGTGGTCCAGACCCCTCATTAAACGGGACAGGCCGAAGTCAGACACCTTACAAACCAGGTTTGAATTCACCAGAACGTTCCGGGCAGCAAGGTCACGATGGACAAAATTCCTCTCTGAAAGATAACGCATTCCGGCTCCAACACCTCTCACCATGCCTACCAGCTGCAAGACGCTGAACTGATCCTCGTTTTCCTTCAAAAAAAAAAAAAAGACAAAGTTATGAATATGCATTTTAAATGTATAGATTTTATGTATTTTCATACATGTTCAATGTAAAAAATCTTCTAATTTTAGTAATGTAATTTTTTCTTATATAATATATATATATATATATATATATAAATACATATATTAGGGCTGTCAATCGATTAAAATTTTTAATCTAATTAATCACATCCTTTTTCTGTGATTAATTGCGATTAATCGCACACTTCATGAAATTAAGCATAGTCCATTTATCTTGTTTCAAATGTTTATGTTGTCATTATTTGCTATATCCAGCAAAGTAAACCAAAATATTGAAGGGTGATTCTCAAAAATCAATATTTTCTGCAAGCTTTTTTCAAGATAAATTTAGATGTCTTTCCAAAAAAGGACACTTAGAAACTCCAAAAAGACACCAAAGAACCAAATGATA
>NW_015555734.1:1548604-1554555 GCF_001515605.1 Sinocyclocheilus anshuiensis | reverse complement strand
TGACTGCATTTATCTACTACAGTACACGGATCCATTCAGAATAACTAAACACAGCAACATACACATGACAAATCAAAACATTATCGTGAATGTGTGTGGAAACAACGTGAATGTACGGAAATGTCTGTGCCTGTGCATAAATACAATGCACGATCAGTGCGTCAAGAGCTCATACACGCATTATTATAAAGGACTCACGCGTGCTTACTGTACTGTACGACTCCTGTACGCCACCGCAATCGTCTCGTCTTTACCTTGATTGCAGTCTTCATCCATCAAAACTTTACTAGCGAAACTGGTTATCCAGTCGATTAGTTTTCCTGCCTGTGCAATCTCCATTACCTCTGTGATAATTTAATTTAACTGTTCTCTTGTAATTTTTTAAAATAATGCATATCTTATAATGATGTATAATATAATAATAATACATCTTATCTTGTCAGTTTTTCCCACCCTGAAAAAGGCATCTAGAGGGCCGTCAAACTCTGTGATAATTTAATTGAACTTTCATCTGGTCATTTTCTAAATAATATTTTAGAATGTTACAATGATATATAATACAACAATTTATTTCATTTATATAAATAAAAAATGTAATTGAATTAAATTTAACATCTTGCCATATTTCTTACCCCGAGGAAGGCATCCAAAGTCATTCTCCATAAACTTTGTGATAATTCAACTTAACTTTCACCTTGTTCTTTTTAAAATAATATATAATAATACAATAATGTATAATAATTTATTTCATTTATATAAATAGACAATTTAATAGAACTTAACATCATGTATTTTGTTCTTACCCTGAGAAAGGCATCCAGGGGGCCATTCTCCATAAATTCTGTGATAATCCGTTCAGGAGGGGTGCAAGTGATCACACCTTCCAGTTTCAGTACATTGGGGTGGTCAAACTGGCCAAGTACTCCGGCTTCACTGAGAAACACATTCTTCTCACGGTCTGTCACTCCCCAACGCAAAGTCTTAACCGCAACCAGCACCTCTCTACGACCTAATGGCCTGTACCGGCCACGGGACACCTCCCCAAACTGAGCTAGAAAGAGAAATCGAGTCATTAGAGTGTTTTTTTTTTCAAACTAAGGTTAAGCTAATGTTTTTCTGCCTCTGAAAAAGTGACAAACGTTCAACACATGTACTAACCAGCACCAGTGACCTCTTCGATCTTCAGGTGAGCAGGGTCGATTTCTCGGGCAAATTCTTTGACTGCCTCACTGGGGTCTTCATAAGTGGAGGGGTCCACGTAATATTTCACCCCACCTGAATGGATAACAACATCCACACAGACCACCTAATGGCTGGTTCTGTCACAGACAAGCTGCCAGGCAGCTCAAGTTTTCAGGCAGAATAAAGTAATACCACAAATATATACACCACAGACAGGACTAAAAACATAAAAACTACTGACACAGCACATTTATCATCCTTTGTCAAAATAGCAAAATTCTCACAAAGCCCTCTTAATTGTGGTGTAGACATAGTACTTTACTGAATCATAGTTATTACGTAATAGCAATAATTACAAAGTAGTCTGAATACAGCCCACTTTAGAAGATGAAAATATAATGTAGTGACTGTTGGAGAAATGTACACAAATATGCACTGCTGCAGTTCACATATAAAGCTCTCACCTCTGTTGCTGATGTATCTCTGAAGTCTGTCGCTATAAGGGCTTTCTCTCCTTTTACTAGTGGAAAAACGGCCGAAGAACAAAGACACAATAACAGTGATATTCTTTTATATGCAATAAACAGGCCTCTTTTTGTTATCTACATATATTACATAATAGTTGAGATTAAGAGTTTGATGTACATACCTTCGAAACACAAACACAATGATGATCGCAATCACAACCAATAGAAATGCTGCTCCGCCCATTACCGATCCAATCATAAGAGGCAGGCGATTTTGAATCTGCTTTGACTGTTCCTCTACAAAGAGAAAATAAATGGGCAATACCAAATTAAATTATACAAAAATAATAACTGAAAATAAAAATATTATATTCCCAAACACAACTGTTCAAAAGTTTGGGATCGGTATTATTAACTTGATGGCAAAGCTGAATTTTCAGCATCATTACTCCAGTCTTCAGTGTCACATGATCCTTCATTAATGTTTCTAATATGCTGATTTGGTGCTCAAAAAACATTTCTTATTATTATCAATGTTGAAAATATTTGTGCTGCTTAATATATTTGTGTAAACTGCATTTTTTTGTAGGATTCTTTGATGAATAGAAAGTTCAAAAGAACAACTTTAAGTTATACATTATTTGTAACAATATAAGTCTTTACTGTCACTTTTGACCAATTCAGTGCATCCTTGCTGAATATAAGTAATTGCTTATATATATAAAAAAAACCTTTACTGACCACATTTGAACAGTATTGTCAAAATATAAACATTTTATAAAAATCTTAAATTACACAACAGGATGGTGTGTAATTTGTTAATTTTGTTATGGGGATACTTTAAGCAAATAATTTGTCATAGGAGTTTATCTGACAGTTGGAAATCTCTGAATTAGCGTATATTTATATCCTTTGCTTACTGAACAAGTAGCATTTGGTACTGAAGCATTAGTAAAGAGAAATTGCATCTCTTATTATACCTAAAACTGAAAAGAAACAATGAACTGTGAAGAGCATAATCAGTAATTATCCTGCAAGGTGCAATTTTTCTGATGTAAAGCTTGAAGTGACCATTGTTCCTGAGACTACACTGCGACAGGGGCGTCAATTTTGTCCAACAGTTGGGGGTGGGACAATAAACATAAAATTTCTCAAATTCTCAAGAACAATTTTTGAAGGGGACACAAATAATACAGCTAAAAGTGTACTTGTAAGGATATGTATACACAGAGGAAAGCCTTACTACTATTAGTGCAGCAGGGAGACCGTGCCAAATTAGACAAAGTCAAGCTGTTGTGGTCGTGCCGCGACAGCGCTCGTGTCCTTTGTAGACATGACTATCCGTCACAGTGTTGCCAAGTCCGTGGTTTTCCCTTGGAATTGGGCTACTTTATCACTGTTGCCGGCGGGTTGAAGCGACCCAATAACGTGATATTTAGCCCCTGGAATGCAAATTTTACCAGGCGACCCCCTCGAAACGTGGTTAGTTTGGGCTAGTTTTGAGTAGTAATTGCGCGGGTTTTGTTGTGAAAACCTGGCAACCCTTTCCATCAAGCAGAACGTTATTATTGCTAACATAGCGGACTCATCGGAAAATACATTGGCATCATGAATTAAAGAGAAAATAATCACTTAATTTGATGTTTAAGTGAATAAAATAGCCTTGACAGCCTTACTTACTGGAGTTCCACAACTATTGACTTTGTTCTCTCTCACCGGACTTGTGTGTGTGTAGGTGATGTAAAAGAGGAAAGTAGGCATTTGGACCAAAGCACTGAGGCAACGGAGGGGGAAACTCAAAATGTTTCTAAACTTAAAATGCATTTTTGCCCCGTTTGCGTTGTTTTAGTGCTTACACAATTATTTAAAGTATAAAACATTGTTATTTACAATACACAGCGTGGTTTTTAATCATATTTTTAAGGGGGACAACCCTCAGATGGGGGGGTCCTGTCCCCCCTTTCCCCCCCCTGGGATTTCCGCCTATGCACTGCGAATGGAATAGCCTGTGAATATGCTTGCATATGTTGGCTAGAATGATTAATTATGTGTGACATTTTATGTTGTGTTCTTGGCCTACCCATTGCTAGAGTGCTGAAGTAAATAGTGTGGCTGTAGGGTCCGTAGCCTCTCTCATTTCGGGCACGGATCTGGAAGGCGTAGATGGAGCCTGGAATCAGCCCTCCAACTGTCACTGTGTTGGTTTCACTGAACACGCTCATAGCACTGTCCTCATCAGACCCCTGCCAGAGAGACAAAGGACCATCTCTGTGACAACAAGACAATGATTACACAACGTTTGATATTGATGTAAAGGGACAGTTCACCTAAAAAGGAAAATTATGTCATCATTTACTCACTCTCATGTTGTTTCCAGTGCTATTTCAGTATTATTTATATACTATTAGCATTTTTTTTCATTTTAATTTTAGATTATGTTTTAGTAATTTTGTATAATTTTATTTAGAAAATTACATCATTATTTACTCTCATGCCATTTCCAGTGTTATTATTTATACACTATTATAGTACTTGTTTTCATGTTAATTTTAGTTTACATTTTAGTCATTTTATTAAGTGGTTTTGTCATTTTTTTTATTATTATTTTTCTATTTAGCTATTTTTCTATTCTATTCTATTTAATGTTAGTTTTAGTAATTTTAGTACTTATTAAACTTGTTTTAGTAAGCTGCCAAGGCAACTTAAAAAAAGTTTAAGTTCTTCATCTAATAATTATATTTTATTTCAGCTTAATTTCAATAAAAATATTTTAATACTATTTTAATAGTTTAATTAATAGTCTTAGCATTGGTCATTTCAAACCCGTATAACAAAATGAATTTACCGTTTACACTTTTCATGCAATTCTAAATGGATAGCTCATCTAAATATGAAAATGATGTCATCATTTACTCACCCTCATATCAGTTATGGTGTTAGAGTATATAGTATTATAGCATTTATTGATATTTTAAATTAGCTTTTATTTTTTACATTTTCAGTTTTCATTTGAATTTTAGTTTACATTTTGGTAATTTTGTTATGTGCTTTTGTCATTTATTTATGTGTCTGTTTAGCTTTAGTTCAGTTTATTTCAGTTTTAGTAATTGTAGTACTTTAACTTAAATGTAAGTGAAGTTTAAGCGTTTTAAGTGCACGTTTTTCATCTAATAATTATATTTTATTTATTTCAACTTCATTGCAATTACAAAAAAATATGTTTAATAGTTTTAGCTTTAGTTAAAAATAACAACACTGGTAGTTTCACACCCATATAACACAAAATATTTTTTAGGAATGTACTGATCACACTTTTCCATGAAATTATGCTCAGTTTTTTGGGTGATCGATTCCTTTAAAACTGGGTTGTCAAACTCAGTTCCCGGAGAGAGTTTAGCTCCAACTCTAATTAAACACTAGAACCAGCTAATCAAGGTCTTCAGTACTACTTGAAACCTAAGTGTTGGAGCAGGACTGTGGCCCTCCAGGAGCTGTGTTTGACACCCCCCACTTTAATATTTAGCATAAATAACAGTAATGACCTTGTCGTAGTATCGGAGCTGGTATTCCAGGATGTCACCGTTGGGCCGGTCAGGCTGAGGCCAGGACAGCGTGATGGATTCGTGAACTCTGTTCAACTGATGCAGCATGGGCACCTCAGAAGGCACTGAGACACAAACATGTAATTATAAGAGTGACCACACGGGGGCTCATCACTTCATAATAAGCAGCTACTTTTCTACTGCTCTGAATAGATATTCAACACCATTACAAATGCTTTTATTTTTATAAATGTTACGAGCGACACACGTGGATTCTCATGTAGGCCCAAATAAGCCATTTGCATAATGCTTTGGAGCATGTTTGACGGTTAGTTAGACATTGCTGAAACCTCATCCGTGTTAATGAGGTCATGAGTTAATCATTCTCCACTCCCGCCCTTTTGTGAGCCCACTGACCCCCTTTGTCTCAACTGATGTCTCTGTCTGTTAATCAGTCATGTGGAAGCACACGGATAGGTGACTCCATCCCATTCAATCAGCAGCACCCAAAGCTTAAAGAGGTCATATGATGCTATTTCAATTTTTCCTTTCTCTTTGGAGTGTTACAAGCTCTTGGTGCATAAAGAAGATCTGTAAAGTTGCAAATACTAAAGTCTCAAATCCAAAGAGATATTCTTTATAAAAGTTAAGAGTCAACCACGCCCTCCTAAAACGGCTCGTTCTAACACACCCCCACATGTCTACGTCACGATGTGGGAAGATTTGCATAACGCCGCCCAAATGTTCATGCAAAGAAAAA
>NW_015555734.1:1544548-1545543 GCF_001515605.1 Sinocyclocheilus anshuiensis | reverse complement strand
GAGGACGAGGACTGTTTCCTGTGAGAGTAGCCTACAATACCAGTGTCCCGGTTAATTCAGTTCCCCTGTTTCCCCTTCGGCATGCATGCTGACCCTATACAGTCTATGATACTGACAAATAATGCTGACTCACAGCCTGTAAGTATGATTTAAAGGATTTGCTACTGACTATTCAAACGCGAGTTTTGGGCAGTGTAGAGTAGCACTTGTTGTTTTGTCGTTTCTCCGATCACAAATGCAGACATGGTTTTATGTTTATGTGGCGCGATGCAACGCAACACATAAAAAGACAGTATAAGTCATTATAGTCAGTAATTATGTAATTCCGTAATTAACCTTAAACCGCATAAATTTCATTACACCAAATACACAAAATAATGTTCTTTTTAGCAACATCATATGATCCCTTTAAATAATGGTAAAGTTGTGTAAACTAACCATATATATATATATATATCTGCAGAATCCATCTGAGATTGATTTACTACTAAAGATAGAAGAGAGAGAGAAACAGCGAGAGAGAGGGACATCTGAATTGTGCCTTTTGTTTCCAAAGTATCCGTGGGCTGCCACATTGATTATCCTCCCTCCATTCTTCATCTCTTCCCGTCTCTCTTGTTGCTTTCTTGACCATTATATGAAATGACAGCATATCGTGACCCAAAGCCACCTGGGTCCAGATAGCAGATGAAGAAAAATTATGAACAGAAGGATGGAAAGACAGAGCGTGGAGAGAGGAAGCGGAAAGACAGGCGTGGAGGACATCGAGACATAGCGATGGCAGGAGACAGATGCAGAAAGACTTAGATAGACTGAGCAAACAGTTTGGTGCAAACACATACTGCGGATAGTCCCAGGATACATTTGCTTTTCTCGTACCTGATTGGCTGGTGGTGAAGTTGATGCTGGCGAACTGAGGTGGAAAAGGGCTGAGCGCTGACACTTCATTTATAGCTTGAACCTGTAAAACCAAAGCTTATATTGCAGGTACGCTC
>NW_015555734.1:1538605-1544369 GCF_001515605.1 Sinocyclocheilus anshuiensis | reverse complement strand
CATGCACATAAGCTGCATTAAGGTATAATAATGAGCATCGTATGGCGGCAGAGACCAGGGCTGGTTATCACACTTTTTACTCCTGTGAAAATTTCTCAGGGTAGGTTCAATTTTGTAGGTCAGTTTCTGTATGGGAACTTGGTGACCGTGATTTCACCAAGTACAACATGTTCCTGGATCAACATCCTTGTTGATCCTGGAACAACATTCCTATCAACCAATCAGAATTGAGGGATAACTTTTCAGGAAATATCTGTTTTAGGCTTACAATCAGGGTTAGGTGCTTCTACACCCTTGTTAATCAGCTATCATTTCACACTGTTTTAAGGAATAAATTATGGGAAGGGTTAGGTTTAGGAGTAAGGAATGGGTTAAGTCTATATTTTTGGACAGTTATGTTGATCCAGGATCAACAATAGATGTTGATCCAGGAACATGTCATTGGCAAAATCACGGCGACCATGGGAACTTACACTGCTGTTCAAAATTTGGGGTTGGTAAGATGTTTCTGAAAAAAAAAGCTTTGTATGCTCAAAAAGGAAGTGAAAAATAAAAACATGTAAAATAAATATTTTCTATTTTAATATATTTTAAAATGGAACTTATTCCCGTGATGCAAACCTGAATTTTCAGCAGCAATTACTTCAGTCCTCACTGTCACATGATCCTTCAGAAATCATTTAATATGCTGATTTTCTGCACAAGAAACATTTCTTATTATTATTAATGGTAAAAACAGTTTTGTGGAAACCATGATCCATTTTATTTCAAGATTCTCTGATGAATAGAAAGTTCAACGCAACAGCATTATGTAAAATATAAATCTTTTGTAATAATGTAATTTGTAATAGTTGTTAATTGTTTGCAGAGGATCATGTTTTATTATTACTAATTAATTTATTACAATTACAAATATTTATTACAATAATGAAATATTACTGATAAAATGTATTACAATAACAAAATATTATTGCAATTTATTATTAATTTATTATCTTAGTAACCCCAAACTTTTGAATTTTAGTATACCTTAAAGTTTTGGCTGTTAAGCATGTTTGCAATTATTGAGAACAGAAAAATATATAAATTTTTATTGACTTATTTTAACAAACAACCATCAATAGCGTGGAAAGTTGTCACAACTAGCTATATTTGTCCTGTCAATTAAGTAAAAAAAATAAACTACGCGTTTCAGAAAGGCGGGGCATAGAGGAGAAACAATAATGTACAATGGAAAATAATGGAAAATAATGTGTTTTTTGAACCTTAAACCGCATAAACACATTTCATTACACCAAATACACAAAATAATGTTCTTTTTAGCAACATCATATGACCCCTTTAACGCAATTAACGCAGCATCCATATATATATATATAGGATATATATTATATATATAAATTAATATAAATAAATAAAATTATCAAACAACAGTTTCCCCTTGTGACAACTTGCCCCGGTCAACTTTATATAATGCTCTCTTTTCTTCAGTATGCAAGTAAAATATTCACTGTGAAACACTTTTTTCCAACAACTGAATCCTGTTATTCTATAATACTATTCCACTATGAGATTCTATATGAACAAAGTGGCTGGTTATTACCTGTATGAGGTAGGTGACCCTAGTAAGCAGGTTTTTGAGGGTGACCCTTGTCTGCTTTAAGCCAGTTTGAGAAGGGGAAAAAGTGACAGTATCTCCACACCAGGAACACATGCTTGGTGGCGTGTTAGTGGCAGAGGGGCAGATTCGACACACCACCCCATACCACACTTCACTTCGTCCCCCCATGTCTGCAGGAGGTCTCCAGCGCAACGACACGCCACCCTCTGAACTCTCATACTCCCATGACAGAGACACCGGCGCTGATGGAGGGCCTGAGAAAGAAAACCTGAGGTTATTCACAAACACCATTAGTGCTCACCAGCTCCTGAACCTTCTAATGATTAGCCTCTATAAACTAGAATGAGAACAGAAATATAAACTTTGGAGGGATTTGGTTAATATTTGGGTCGATGGCAAATGAGTCCATGATAAAGAAAAGGGAAATCTTTTAAAAAGTTTTTAGAAATGTAATTTGCATATTGTGTCAGTTTCATAAGTAAAAAAAACAAAAACGTAACAATATATTTTACATACACCTTGAATAGATCGGTGTACAGATTTTAATCACTATCTTCAAAATATTTTACATGTATTTTTCAAGGTAAAGAATTTTTGTTGTTTTATGAGGTTTTTATATAGTTTTTGTTTTTTTTTACAAATTAAAGAAATCAGTCACAAGGGTCTGCAGGGGTCCTCTCTATGATATCATTTCCTGTTTTATGTTTTTTTTCTGCATGTTGGTCACACCAAATATCTTGATTTGGCGGACAAGAGATTTTTTTTATAAATTAATAAGCAGTGAAGCAGTTTTGTTGAGATATTATTTTTCCAAGAACTAAGAAAACATCATGCCAACCTACTTAACAAGGTTTTCCATTCAAAAATGTCATTCTTTTAATGAGACTATTTTCCTCATTATGACGTCAGGACCCTAACATTTTTTTTTAAAAATTTATATATTGTTCCATCACATCAAGGCAAAAAGTTACTTTCCAACCTTTCCAAAATCTGGGGTAATTGGGGATACATTAAAAATAGTACATGAAGGAAAATTTACAACTCATTCAGTCAAGCATATGGATAAGGATTATTTGCAGTGCAACCTTATGATTTGAAATGATTTGTTTCAGTCGTTTTAAATGGAATGTGCCCAAACCGGACATGCTCCCATAATTTAAAACGCAGTAGCCTTGCTAGGAAAAAAAGTGGATAACTACCCAGTGCAAAAGCCTCTTAAATGTACCTTTAGGGGAGGACAAAAGCTTGTCACTGGGGCAGTACCATGAAAGGGAATTTTTTGTACCTTTTTTTACCCCAAAAACTTTTGGTGTTTGAAGGGTACATATTACTACTCTTAGGTAATAATATGCACCTTTTAGGGGGAGATAAGGTGCAAAGTTGTCCATTTAAGGGTACTGCCCCAGTGACAAACTATTGTATGGCTAAGGCAAGTTTGCACAATTTTTTTCTGATAGTATATTTACAATTATCGTTTATTCATTGTCTTATCTTCTTATATATAGCTAGTTGCGCTCTTACTTGTGCAGGCGGTGGTGTTGGCATCAGTGTGCGCGCGGTAGTAGCCACTCCGACACTCGCAAAGTTTAGACCCTTCTGAACTGGTTCTGCTGTTAGCTGGGCACTCTGTGCATGAAACTGAGCCTGCCACTGGTTTATAGGACCCCATCGAGCACGCTGTTGAAAGGAGAGAAAAAAAAACATTATAATTATGGCACAAGATGTACTCAAGCTGTTTGGAAAGTCTCAAATTCCTGCTTTGGAATCCTGTCAATTACACCAGGAACTGGATGCCGAGTACAGAAGGAGAATATAATGATCCAACTGGATTCAGTGACTGGCAAATGAAATGTAAACTGTTGCAGAAGAGAATTGGAAAAACAATTAGTTTTAAACACACTCAATTAGTGGGCGCAAATGTAATCAGCGAGGCTTAGTGTTCTCTCAGGCACTTGATTTATTTAGTCAGATGTATAATTACCAAGAAAAAAAAAGAGCAAAAACATTGTTAGAGTGAAATCGCTCAGCTTGATTGCTGTTATGACAGAATGTAATTCAGTGAGAAATCGCTTCTAGTTTTGTAACATGCCACATGAAAAAGACATAGATATCAAGCTGTCAGAACCACTCGACACCCAATTGCTATGACCCTGAGATTTCTGATTGGCTGTTAATTTGAGTCCTTTGCAAGAAACACTGCCTTACTGGATTCTTGCAATTGGATATAATTATATGCTCGGCAGCTGTGAAACATGTCAACCTTTCATCGGAGATCGATTGTTACCCAGCTTGAAGCTCAGCAATGACCTCCATCCTTTCAATTGTGTGGCCACAGAACAAACCACAACAAACGCAATATGAAGTACATTGGGGAATCAATATGTTTGCATAACCCACACTGAAATGTCCAAGTGAATCAGGCTTATCAAACAATATAACCGCTGAGTCACAGCAGAGCTTATATTATGACACTTGTGACAGGAATGCTGTGATTTGTTGAAGCGCTTTGTCACAGAAACCCTGTGACACTGTAACGCTTTAACATAATTACGGTTGATAGAGTTAAGAGTTGCGGTTTCATTCTTGTCAGCCTTGAAGTTCTCACAAGTCCTCTGCCCTCAAGTGAATAGATAGGTCAGGCTCGTATAACACATTAAAAGCACTTAAATGGGAGATCGAGAGAGAGGGGAAAAAAGAGATTTAAGTTTTCAGAAAGCTAAAAGGATTTTTATGTTCTCGCTTGTCTGTCAGATTTGATATTCGCTCCTAAACACTACTGTGAGAAGTGAGAAGGAGCGAATGAAAGATGGGCAAAGTGAGAGAAAAGAAAGGGAGCATTGTCCATCTATCTTTCATGTGGTTGGATTATATTATCCAATGTATTCTCCACTAGCTGTGACAAAAGACATGTTTTAGCTACAAAACTTCCTCACTCCTCAGACAACTCCTACACCTTTCAACATTTCTCTTTCTCCTATTCACACTTCCTGTTCAACCGCTTATTTCTCATTTCCTTCTCTAGCGGCCACTATTTAGCCAAAAGGCATCTAGTTTCCTCATAAAAATAATTGAACACATTTATTAACTGGCCCAGATTTCTTATCAATTAATGAGATGGCATCAATTTGATACAGTTGCTGATCTGCAGAAGACACAAAAGTTGTTTTTATGACATGCATGTCTGGGGTTAGAGTAAAAATAAATATATACAGTCATTTTTTATGTGTTAGATTTATGTGTCATATCGTGAACAATGACAAAATGCTCTTCTTGAGGAAATCCGCTATGACCAATGTTGAGAATGAAGGGTTAAGAGTTTTCAAGAGACTGGAATCACTGTGGAGGCAGTAAATGTTTGAAATATTTAATCATAATGTTGTTTACAGCCTGTCCTTCTCCATCACATGGCAAAGTGTGTGGCTTGGCTTGGATGCTGCCAGATAACTCATGCTGATTCTAGAATGCTGATTCTATTTTGAATTTATCAAATTCTATCAATTTTTCTATCAAATGAGAACATAATCTCATATATCTGACACATACTGTATATACATGTATACACACACACACACACACACACACACATAGACATATATACTGTATATATGTCTATGTGTGTATATACACACTCACAGACACACACACATATGATTACAATACAGTAAAAACAATAATCTAGTGAAATAATATTACAATAAAATAACTTTTATTTTTTAACATTTCTTATCAATTTGGAAAAATTGTGAACAGCTGTGCTGCTTAACATTTTAAACCGTGATATATTTTATTTCATGATTCTTGGATGAATAGAAAGCTAAAAAAACAGAATTAATTTAAAATAGAAATCTTTTCTAACATTGTAAATGCCTTGAATTATAAATGTTATATAATTATAAATGAATTAGTTCTGTAATTATATATTACTTTTAACTACTTTTATTTTAACGCATCCTTGCTAATATATATGATGTCAGATGTCATATAAAAACAAACTGATTCTGATAAGTATCATATTCATAAGTATATGTTCCTACCAGAAAAAATTATGTTATATAAGAATTATATTTTACTATACAATCAAATATAACTTCATAATTTAACAATACAAAATATTTTAAAACATGATATTTTTATATATATATA